>NC_092781.1:11959520-12259520 GCF_047496795.1 Chiloscyllium punctatum | reverse complement strand
AGATATGGTGAGAGAGTAAGAGTGAGAAAGGCAGAGAGAAGGAGAGTGAGTGGGTGCGTGTGTGCATGGGTATGATGGGGCAGATCCCTGTGAGTGAGTGTGCGAGTGTGTGTGATATGGGAGTGTGTGCGTCTGAGAGAGAGCGTGTGTATGAGCGAGGTTCGCTCGCTTTCTCAGGCACACTCATTCACCCATACTCAAACATGTGGCAATGCACTTTCACAGGCGTTTCCTATGTCACAGTCCCGCACAAACATACACTCGCACACTCTGTCCCTCTCCCCTCATGTACTCACATACACTCGCTCAATCTCTCACACTGTCTCGCTCCAATGCAGACACACATGAAGGTATGTCAATTGGGGTCAATTTACATTTGCAGATTTATATTTGCATACACATTCTAGTTTGTTTGAAAACTATATAATCTGCTGGGAGTGAGTCTATGTGACATATCATGGATTCCTCTTTTGGAACATAAAATGGTCTGACTCAAGGATTGAATAGACACGCTCTAAATTTACATCTTTAACGCATCTGATCTGAGATGTCTCCTTTTCGAAAATAAAACTCATTACCTCGGGAATGTGACTTGAAAAGAGTTCTGGTATTGACATAAAAATGACTTGAAATGTGCAACAAATTCTAAGTGATTAAAGACATAACAGCGATATAAATGTCTTCAATAAGTTGCATTGGTCGTATGTAGTTATGGTCTTTTAGTGTAATATTTTAGTCCTATGGTCCTCCCCCACCAGCTGCCCGAACAAGGAGCCACGCTCCGAAAGCTTGTATTGAAATATCTTTTTTTTTGTGATTTTTGACTTTCAACACCCCAGTCCAACACTGGCAATTCGAAATTTCGTTTGCAAAGCCGATTGAATAATGATACAAAATCACTCCAGTGGTTTCAACATACCCGCCATCAGTGTCCCATATATTTAATCCAAAGTGAATGTACAATTTACTGAGATTATTATTACATTTAGAAGAGAAAAATATCGCATTAAATTGAAAGGTGTAACCTGAATTCTTTAGTGGCCGTTATTAATGTCAGTCTACACGGATTCCCTTGTCTATGAAAAAAGGCTTTTTTTTTCAATGTGTTCTACCATCGTTTCGGTTTCGGAATCACTTTCTACATTAACAAGGATTGGAAGCTCCAGAGAGAGGAGCAGAGATCAGAATCTGAGAACAATCGACTGGAATGATCAGAGAATTGACATGGAATCATCCTTGGATAGTGACTTGCTTTCTCAGGACAATATATAATTTGTATCGCAGATGAAGCGTGTACTTTGGGTTAGTCATGGTGGTTTTTATCTGTGCTTTCTCGAAGTCTGAATTTAATTCTTTCAGTACTCTCTTGCCATGCTTGCACTCATAAAACCATGACAACGTAATTTGTTTATATTTCAAATGCATCTGTCAATGGTAAACATTTGCACGGTGGTCAGGGCATTGTCGAGTATCATGGAAGCTCAGGATTATAATGTGGTGTCGGTAATACATATTTCATAATGGAAATTGGAGGTGTTTAGATTGTAACAAAAAAACATCTTTTTTATTTATATAACTCAGGTGCTGTATTCATTCCATTTAGTAAAGGCAGTGTTCTATTCTTCCCTGGTCAGTTGTCTGTGTAAATGCAGACCCACAGCAATGTGTTTTATTCTTTGCTGTTTTATGGAGTAGAGAAGTAAGGCGTTCATTTGAATGGAAAATCAGGTTGAGTATAAGTTCTGCCCTTACGAGGGATGCCATGAGCATAGAACAAAAATATAGTTCGTTGTCCCCGTATGCTAGGAGATAAGCTTTAAGAAAATTTTGTTCACTTAGGTTTATTTTGAAAGCAAGTGTTGTAATCTTGGAGACAAGATGACTGCTCTTCAATACAGCTCACTGTGCTCAGGCAAAATACGCACGAGTAGGGGTGTGAACTTAAGCAAACTTGACGTTTGCATGTGTTGCTTTTCAGTTCGACACTGGAATTTGACAGGAATTTCCGTCTCTCTGTCTGACTGCAAAAACTGCGCTTCCCTCTTTTTGTATTTTGTTTCCAGATTATGCTGTATATTTGCCTTCGTCACAGTGGATTGAATATGCTTTTAGATAAGATTAGATTACTTACAGTGTGGAAACAGGCCCTCCGGCCCAACAAGTCCACACCGACCCGCCGAAGCGCACCCACTCATACCCGTTCCGCTACATTTACTCCTACATCTAACACTATGGGAAATTTAGCGTGGCCAATTAACCTAACCTGCACATTTTTGGACTGTGGGAGGAAACCGGAGCACCCGGAGGAAACCCACGCAGACACGGGGAGAATGTGCAAACTCCACACAAACAGTCACCTGAGGCGGGAAATGAAACTGGGTCTCTGGCGCTGTGAGGCAGCAGTGCTAACCACTGTCCCACCATGCCGCCCTCAAATGCAGCCGCATTGGAATAGTTAATTAGCATCAGTCAAACAATATGTCATTTTTTTGAGTGCTTTGATGTGGTGACAGTAAAGCCAATTCATATATTTTATTATTTCTTTATTTTAAACTGAGCGTAAGAGATAAAATGTGATTTTTTTTCCGAAAGCCATATTATTTAACCACTTGAATTGCTTCTGAAATACAATTCAACAAACTCGCCTTTAGATGCAGGAGAGAAAATATTGTCCAGGCTATCTCCTGGTCATATGTTAACAATAACACGACAACACATTTTCACTCGGACTTTCGGCCTGGAGCCCAGTTACATTCATCCTGGAGCTCAGTTACAAGTGGAGTTCCGCAGGGATCAGTTCTGGGTCCTCTGCTGTTTGTAATTTTTATTAATGACTTGGAAGAGAAGTCGAAGGGTGGCTCAGTAAATTTGCAGACGATACGAAGATTGGTGGAGTTGTGCACATTGAGGAGGGATGTTGTCGGCTGCAAAGGGACTTAGATACGACGCAGAGCTGGGCTGAGGAGTGGCAGATTGAGTTCAACCCTAAAAGTGTGAGTGTGTCCATTTTAGAAAGACAAATAAGAATGTGGAATACAGGGTTAAGGGGAGGGTTCTTAGTGAGGTGGAGGAGCAGAGGGATCTTGGGGTTTATGTTCATAGATATTTGGAAGTTGCCACTCAGTTGGATAGAGCTTGTAAGAAGGCATATGGTGTATTAGCGTTCATTGATTGAATTCAAAAGTCGTTAGTTGATGTTGCAGCTGTTTAGGAGCTTTTCATGCGAAATCCTGAGGAGCAGAAGACCAAAGATGACCTTGGGAGATCTACAGACAGACGGCAATCCACAACCGAAGACAACAACTGCATTCTGTTTTCGAAAATTGATTTCCCACAAAGTTAAAAGGGGTTTTACTGGATCAGTATATTATGAACTCGGAGGTACATAACCAATCTTGAAGAGAAAGGGGGCCTGCAGTTGTAAACCGTTGTTGTTTAATATTCTGGTTTGGAGTTGAAAAAATAAAAGTGGCTTTTTTTTCTTTAAATAGTGCACTTGGAATGTTCTCTCTCACTCATACTTGAACAGATTACATGCCGAGGTGAGTTTTTCTTTTTGATTGGTTTAATTAGCAGAGGGTTTACTGCCATGTCGTAACACAATTCTGCGTGATCTTGTCAGAAGTAGCTGCTTGACTATTCTCAGCCTATTTTCTATTACTTGGCAATCTCTGCCTTCGTGCCACAAATTCACATCTGGCAAATTTTCAATTTATGTAGATTTCTGCTTCTCCTAGCATTACAGATAGTGAGTTCTAGATTATCGCCACCCGCTGGCTGATACAGTGTTTTCTGCACATGTACTCAATCCTTTCAGCTTCTTATGTTAAATATATGGTTCCCAGGTCATTGATCCCTTCATCATTTTAAAAGCTTATTTCAGTCTACCCTATCTATAAAATTAATTATTCTGATGCTCCAGTAACCTCTGGTTCATGCCAGTAAAAGCTGCACATGAGGATTGATCTCATTACCTTGGTAATTGAATGGATCAAGTTGTCGTAAGATCATGATGTTGAGATTGGGATACGTTTGCCCAGCAACAGTATTCCCAGCAGCACCGGCTGAACGTTGTCAATGTCAAAATGAGTGTTAGTTTATGGAGTGCCATAGGGAATTAGCAGAATGCAGACATATGACTCGAAGAGATGTCAGAGAGCGACGGTTTGAAGGAACAAAATCATGAGCTCGGAGAATATTTTCAGGTAAAAATGATTGCCTCTTGACCGCGTTCATTTAGCACATGTCACGTGGAGTAAAGCAGGGAAGATGTCTATTGCTATGCTTCAGATTCGAGCAGTGGTTGCTGCGCACACTGTGCAAAGTACTCACCACGATATTATCTCGGCACCGCATGGAGAAGGAGGCTCCAACGTAAGGATAAGGACAGTAGAAGAGGATATGTCAAGAATTCAGGGGAAGAACATACATTCGTGGAAGTGTGAAGAGCAGCAGAATTAGCACATGCAAAAGACAAGCTTCCTGCCAGAATTTCCTCATGTGTGGGATAGAAGTTGAGATCGCATACTACGAAACCAAGAATGCAGAACTCTGGTCAGACTTTACCACAGGTTTAAAAGAAACCCAAGAGTTTGGAAAGAAAGTGAAATAACTCGGGATTTTGCACCTTGCTGACGTGGGGCCCGTAAAGTCAGCCTGGTCATTACAGAAATGCACTGTCAGGTAAAGAAGTGGTAAAAGAAGCCAAGCCAGTGGCATTAGCGAAGGTAGTAAAGGAGACCCCCAACTAAGAGCTGAGGTGCTGCAGGAAAGTGCACAGCTTGGGCAGGGGCTGGTTATGGAGTTTGTATCTCATCTCTTCGAAGAATTCACTGCTATGGGCAAAGTATATTCAGAAAGAAAAGGGGAGAAAGCAAAGAAGTTATCATTTTGAGAGCTACAGGATGTAATCAGTCGCTGCCATTAAGGGATGAGCGATTATGCACGCCTGTTGATTTGATATCCCAGAGTTTGGTAATTTGTGGGGTATATTTAGCGATCCCTTATGTAAGCTCAATATGGGGACGTAACAGAGGGACTGATTGACTGAGTGTCAGTTCCAGGAATTCCGTTTACTCTTCGGAATGATTTTGCAGGATCCAAGGTGGAAGTGACACCGGTGGTTGTGCAGAAGCACACGCAAGACTAATAAACTGAGGAAATAAAACAGAAATATCCTGCTATTTTCCCAGACAGTGTATTAAACAGATCCCACGATCAAAAGTCCCAGATCTAAGCGAAAAGTAAAGAGAAACATGAAGAAGTGCAGGTTCAGTTATTGGACACGCTGCTTGACGTAATGGTGAATAGGCAGAAGGTCAACCAGAAGTCATTTGTCGTGAAAGACTAAGAGACTCACAACAGCAAGACAAAATGATCAAAGTTAAATGTGGTAATGCGTTCTGCAGAAAATAGGCAGAGAGTATTCGGTGGTTTTTCTATCTGAAAAATGGAATCCAAAGACGGAAATGGAGACCGAGGCAGTTTAATGCAGAACCGAAATGAGCTGAAGTGCACCAGAGAGTGGTGACAATCGCATGCAGAAAGGAAGTGTTTCAGGTAATTGGTGTAAGAGGTCACATTATGGGTAAGAAAGACTTAGGCTAAAGTTAAGAAAGTCATATATTTTGGTTTGGTATACACACGGATATGGTTAGCTTTTGTTGTCCATATCATACATGCCACAGGCGGTAATAAAACCAGCAAACTTGCAACCAATTCCCGCATTTGAAGAACCTTTCACGCGAGTTAGAATTGATTCGGTAGGTCCCCTCCTGAGAAGTAAAATTGGGAACAAGTATTTGATTTCCATACTGAAAGTATTTCTGGAAGCAATTTCATTATGGAATAGCAAGCCAAAATGCGTATGAGAGGAGTCAGTATATTTCTTCACAGTATAGGCTAGCCAGAAAATTTCAGGCCTACCAAGGGTCAAATTTTATGCTGTTTATGGAGGTCATGAGTATCTTAGGTATTCAGTACTTTCAGGGGAAAGTGAGGACTGTAGATGCTGGAGATCAGAACTGAAAATGTGTTGCTGGAAAAGCTCAGCAAGTCAGGCAGCATCCAAGGAGCAGGAGAATCGACGTTTCGGGCATGATTCCTGAAGAAGGGATCATGCCCGAAACGTCGATTCAGTATTTTCAATCCAGTTAGTATCGTCCTGAATCGCAGCGAGTTTTAGAATGATGAAAGCAGACCATGGAGACAATGTTGAGAGCATGCTGTTATGATTACCTGAATGATTGCGCAAAAGGTATCCCAATCGTATTGTTTGCCATAATAAATGCCCGAAAGAATCTCGTCAGTTCACTCCCTTCGAGTTAGTATTCAGGCATGAAGTGTTAACCCCATTGAAATTAATTAAAGCAAAATGGACAGGACCAAAGTCGGACACGTCGTACTCAGTTTATGTATCGGAGGTATAGAGAGTGTACATCGAACAGGTGAGTTGGCTAAACAGCACCGAAAAAGGGCACAACCTACAATGAAGCAGCTGACACTTTTAAAAACTCTGAGACTTGGACGTTTCCCGAGGGGATGACGTGTTAGTACTGTAACCAGTGGTAAGATATCCCTTCAGAACGAAGTTTACTGTTACCTATCAAATTGCAAAAAAGTTGTGTTAGGATAATTATCTAATAAAGAAGTATCGAGTGCATCCTGGTAATAGAGAGAAAGAACTGGAGAAACAGGTGCAAGTTACTGCTCGGAGCGTGAAGAATAAAATCCACTTGATGTGGATATTGATGCGCCTTAAAATACATTAAAAACGAAGAAATCCTTGAGAAATGGAATTGGTGAGTGTGCTCTGTGTCTCAACAGCATGAAACGCAGTTGAAATATTTGTTATGGCAGTATAAGGACACACAGCCGAATAAGGTGGCATGGTGGTTAGCACTGCTGCCTCATAGCGCCAGAGATCCAGGTTCAATTGCTGCCTCATGTGACTGACTCTGTGGAGTTTGCACATTCTTCCTGTGTCTACGTGGGTTTCCTCCCACAGTTCAAAGGTGTGCATGCTAGGTGAATTGGCCGTGCTAAATTGTCCGAAGTGTTAGGTGAAGTGGTAAATGTATGGGAATGTGTCTGGGTGGGTTGCATATCAGTCTGGACTTGTTGTGCCAAAGGACCTGTTTCCACACTGTAAGTAATCTAAAGATGGGGATAACTAACGCTATTGTATATAAAGTAGATGTATGCAATACTTCTCCCACAAAAATAAACAACCGTATTGGCTTAACCCTTGGAAAACTAGACCAATCCACACAGAGGAGGAGGTCATGTTCGACGACGACATCATCGATCCAAGCCAGAGCGAGTGGAGTTCGTCAATCATCTTATTTTCCAAGCTGGACTGGACTAAAAAATTCTGCACTTATTTTTGGAAGGTCAGCGCCGGTATATAATCGGACTCACATTCAATTTCTAGTTTGGAGGACTCTTTCGACAAAGTCCAATAAGCCAGTTGCAAAACCAAGTTATACTCAATCCGTGTTTATTTGCGGGTACCTTTAATAGGGTCGGTGAAAGAACTTTCTCCGTTTGGATGCCCAAAAGGGCTGTATCAGTTTAAAACCATTAAGCACGCACCCACCACATTCCAAAGACTCACGAAGAGAGTTGTGGCTGAATTAACAAACTGTGCAATCTACTTAGACTATGTAGTAATCTTGTGTAAGTCCTGGAAAGATCTCATGGTACAGTTAACAGAGCTGTTTAAATGCTTACGAAAAGCAAAACTGGCAATAAACGTAAACAAAATTGAATTAGCGGAAGTAGAGGTAATGTTCTTGGAACATAAAATCGGTCAGGGAAGGTTGAACTCACAGAACACAAAGACCAAGGGCATCGAGGCATTTTCATGGACAACCGCGAGGAAAGAGGTGCTACTATTCTTATAATTCAGAGGATTCTATCGGAAGTTTGTTCCAACATTCCGCAGTGTAGTGGCACTGTGAAGTGATTTGCTGAAGAAAACACAACGTGTCAGTTGACAGAACAATGTCAGGAGGCATTCGACCACTTGCAATCAATATTAAACAATGAACCAATGAACTTTCCCATGAGTGGAAAACTCCTCTTAGTATTTACCCTGTCAGGCCCGTTAAACATCCTGTATGTTTCAATGAGATCACCTCTCGTTTATCTAAACTGCAGTAAGTAGTTTCTCAGCCTGTTAAACCTTTGGTCCTAAGACAATCTCCCCAAACTACAGATCATCCAAGTGAATCTTCTCTGAACTGCATCCAATGAAATGAAACATTTCCCGAAATAAATAAAGCAAAACTGCCCACAGCACTCCCGATGTGGTCTCATCAGCATCTTGTGCTTCTGCAGTAAGACTTCCTGACTCTTGTCCTCCAACCAACTTGAAATTAGATCAAACATTCCATTATCATTATATATTGCACCCTGTCTGCTAGCTTTGTCTTTCCTGCACAGGTTCCCCTCAGTTTTTGTGTTGCAGCTTTCTGCACCTTTTCCCTATTTAAATAATACTGATCTTTTGTTTCCCTTCCAAAATGAACACTTTTATTTGTATCAGAGCTCTCATGTCAAATTTTATGTCTGCTTCACTTTAATTTCAATTTTCCATATACCCCCCTCTCTCCATCTCTAAACTAAAGCCCGAGAAATGCTTGCCCCTCATATTCTGATTGCTCATGATCTTGTTTCCGCACTCATGACAAATCAGTCACTAACATTTCTGAGGCTGAACAGTAATATACTGGGATGTTCGTGATTGGAACTATTGACCCCAAGCTGAAAGATACAGACGTGGTGGTGGTGAGGGGAAGGAAAGAAGTACTGGACGTTCATTCATAATAACTAGGTGGTTACAACTGGAGATTAATATTTGAGCCATATCATTTGCATCATTGAACCTGTTACTAATATAACTATGGAGAAATTACTGCAAAAAATGATGCCATTCAGAAAATGTGCCTGCTTTCCTCACAACCACCTGCATAGCTTTATTTGTCCCCGTCTCACTTTTGAGAAAATAATACATTGTCGTCTTGGATGCCTGATTTGAATCTACCTCAATACACTCTCAAGCAGAACATTCCAGATCCTAACCGTTAAATGCAGGAAATAACTTCCTCATTTTGCCATTGCTTCTCTTACCAAGTACCTGAAATAAAATGCTTTCTGGTTCCCAATTCTTTCACCAATGGGAACATTTTCACCCAATGTACTCTGAGTTAATGGATGCTCGAAGTTCTGCAAATATTTTCTGCGATCTACTTAATTTCAGAACTGGTTACCTTCACTGTACACAGAATAATCAATAAAATTGAAATATTCCTCTGAATTCAAGCTGATGAGATTTAAGAAAGGTATTGATTCCTTACATTAACTTGGCACTCAATGTTGACATTTCTAAGTTCTTTACTGATGGTAATGTTGAAATTTTCTGCACTTAATCAAATATTAACTCAACTTGATTTTAACACTTTGAGGATAGAGAACTAAAGCACTTTCTGGAAGTGGGACTGAGGGCTAAATATCAATCTCAGTCCATGTTTCTATAACCTTGTGCACTTGAATGACACCTACAAGCATCCCCAGTTCCTTTATCACCACTGGACGGGAGCAGCTGTGTGTATTAATTCATCAAAGATCCTTCATCAGTACTTTCTCAATCCATAACCACTTCCATCTAGAAGGACAAGTGCTGCAGGTACATCGGAGCACCACCCCTGCAAGTTCCCCTCCAACCATTCACCATTCTAAGTTGGAAATATCACTGTCAGTGATTCAGAATACTTGAAATTCCTCGCTCGGGCATTGTGGGTCAACTCACAATGTACAGTTAGACAGCAGCGGTTCAAGAAGCTGATCCTACCGTTTGAATTTGGCAAGTAGGAATGAGCAATAAATGCTAGCTGAGCCAGCGATGCCTGATTCCCATGAATGAAAAAAAACCAATAAAAGCTCAATTGGCAATTGTGATTTATTGCTCTTGATCTCAGGGAAGTCTGTACCTGAGTTCTGATGGAATGCTCTCAGGCTTCTCATTGTCACCTATGTCATGCAGGACCTAGGAACATTCCACCTGCTTCCTGTTCCATTTACTGGAACAGAATATCCAATATTTTACAGTTACGGATTAAAAGTACTGGAAGAGCACAGCAGATCAGGCAGCATCCAAGTAGCTTCGAAATCGACGTTTCGGGAAAAAGCCCTTCATCAGTGAGCCTGAAGCGTGGAGAGATAAGCTAGAGGAGGGTGGGGGTGGGGAGAAAGTAGCATAGAGTACAATGGGTGAGTGGAGGAGGGGATGAAGGTGATAGGTCAAGGAGGAGAGGGTGGAGTGGATAGGTGGAAAAGAAGATAGGCATGTAAGAAAAGTCCGGACAAGTTATGGGGACAGTGACTGAGCTGGAAGTTTAGAACTAGGGTGAGGTGGGGGAAGGGGAAATGAGGAAACTGTTGAAGTCCACATTGATGCCCTGAGGTTGAAGTGTTCCGAGGCGGAAGATGAGGCGTCCTTCCTCCAGGCGTCTGGTGGTGAGGGAGCGGCGGTGAAGGAGCCCCAGGACCTCCATGTCCTCTGTAGAGTGGGAGGGGGAGTTGAAATGTTGGGCCACGGGGCGGTGTGGTTGATTGGTGCGGGTGTCCTGGAGATCTTCCATAAAGCGCTCTACTAGGAGGTGCCCAGTCTAACCAATGTAGAGGAGACCGCATCGGGAGCAACGGATACAATAAATGATATTAGTGGATGTGCAAGTAAAACTTTGATGGATGTGGAAGGCTCCTTTAGGGCCTTGGATAGAGGTGAAGGAGGAGGTGTGAGCACAGGTTTTACAGTTCCTGTGGTGGCAGGGGAAAGTGCCAGGATTGTAGGGTGGGTTGTTTGGGGGCCTGGACCTGGCCAGGTAGTCGCGGAGGGAACGGTCTTTGCAGAAGGCGGAAAGGGGTGGGAGGGAAATATATCCCTGGTAGTGGGGTCTGTTTGGAGGTGGCGGAAATTTCGGCGGATGATTTGGTTTATGCAAAGGTTGGTAGGGTGGAAGGTGAGCACCAGGGGCGTTCTGTCCTTGTTACGGTTGGAGGGGTGGGGTCTGAGGGCGGAGGTGCGGGATGTTGGCGGGATGCATTGGAGGGCATCTTTAACCACGTGGGAAGTGAAATTGCCGTCTCTAAAGAAGGAGGCCATCTGGTGTGTTCTGTGGTGGAACTGGTCCTCCTGGGAGCAGATCCGGCGGATGCGGAGGAATTGGGAATACGGGATGGCATTTTTGCAAACGGTAGGGTGGGAAGACGTGTAATCCAGGTAGCTGTGGGAGTCGGTGGGTTTGTAAAAAATGTCAGTGTCAAGTCGGTCGTCATTAATGGAGATGGAGATGTTCAGGAAGGGGAGGGAGGTGTCAGAGATTGTCCAGGTAAATTTCATGTCAGGGTGTAATGTGTTGGTGAAGTTGATGAATTGCTCAACCACCTCGCGGGAGCACGCGGTGGTGCCAATGCAGTCATGAATGTAGCAGCGGAAGAGGTGGGGAGTGGTGCCAGTGTAATTACAGAAGATCAACAGAAGATCAGAAGCCAACAAAGAGACAGGCATAGCTGGGGCCCATACGTGTGCCCATGGCTAACCCTTTTGTCTGGAGGAAGTGGGAGCATTCAAAGGAGAAATTGATAAGGGTGTGGACCAGTTCGGCCAAACGAATGAGAGTGTCGGTGGAAGGGTACTGTTGGGGACGTCTGGAGTGGAAAAAACGGAGGGCTTGGAGGCCCTCGTCATGGCGCATGAATGTGGAGAGGGATTGAATATCCATGGTGAAGATGAGGCGTTGGGGGCCAGGGAAACGGAAGTCTTGGAGGAGGTGGAGGGCGTGAGTGGTTTCTCGAACGTATGTGGGGAGTTCCTGGACTAGGGAGGATAGGACAGTGTCGAGGTAGGTAGAGGTGAGTTCAGTGGGGCAGGAGCATGCTGAGACAATGGGTCGGCCAGGGTGGTCAGGCTTGTTAATCTTGGGAAGTAGGTAGAACCGGGCAGTGCGTGGTTCCCGGACTTTGAGGTTGGAAGTTGTGGGTGGGAGATCCGCCAAGCGAGCGATGATGCATTGCAACAGCCACCTAATTCCACATACTCTGGCCATTCTTACGCTACTCGTTTAAACCAGCAGCAATCAGGCCTTAATTCAGAAGGAGACGGTCATTGACAGTTCTCTGCCCCCGCAGTTACCTGGAATAGGTCGCATTCCATTTGATAAACCATGGACCCACATTGATGTCCGTGACATTTTAAAAGACATTGCAGACTCGATAAAGCAGCCTGTTCCCTTTTACAATTTTTTTTTTACAAATTTGTGACATTTATGACTGCCTTCCCCATGTTGTACAGATTTTGCTGCAACTGGTTTACGGTCCACATTTATCTTCAGTTAAAGGATCTATTAATTTTCCCTCACAATATCGGAACACGCCTGACGTGCGGTTTGATTGGTTCGGTAGATGTGTCAGAGATGCCATTGAGTGCCGCCAGGCAACAGAGTGCTTTTGGTGAAGTTCTGTGCTGCAAGCAGAGGGCGTCTGCGTCTGTCCCAAATTTTCTTGCTCAAATTAGAGATGCGTGGGATTGTTCAGCTTGAATTCTTATAAATGATATTGAAAAACTAGCCGTTCAGACACTTATCAGTTGTGTCCGACCTTATCATGCCCAGCTTTATAAGGTTCAGATCCTGACTTGCCAGATTGTCTCATGGAGAGATACTCTTAGTAGACTTAACAACAATGGATATGCAAGGTTTGTTTTGTTATAAAGTTGATAAAGAGGCTTATCCCCAATTTAATTTTGTTCCCTCTCCTTCCCAGGGTCTGCTCTGCATTGACAAATGACTTGTTAAGTGTTGGCCTTGTGGTCTGTATCGGCACTGGGAGCAGAACTGCCATGTGGCGTCTTCACGACGTGTTGTGCCCCCATGTACACATTGAATTTACAAGCGGCAATACCAGCCGTTTGAAGATTCTTCCCATTCCCCTAGTGACTCGGGCTACCCCGGTGTTGGGCGGGGAGAGGGTTGCAGCATACCGCCCTGATACGACTGTCCCCCTTCCTCATCCTTTGATGACAGTGGATATGGGAGGGCGTTCCATTCCGGTTTTGGTGGATTCAGGGACCACTCATTCTTCTGCACCTCCCTCTGTGGATTTACCACTTAATTCTGACTCGGTCCATGCTATCGGTGCCTCTGCTTTACTTTGGTTGAACCCCTCCTTAATACTATCCCTATTATTGTTGCAGTTCCAGACTCAGACTTTATTTCACCCTCCTCCCCGAACACATTGCCAGATCGTCAGACTCTTTGTAAACTGAATGCCTCTATTCATCCTTGCCCTGAAGGCGTGGTTTTGGAGACTCCTGAGTCACGCCACACTATGCTGCGTATGGCCATGACTGAAACTTCACCATCGCCCCCTTCCGTCTAGGGCTGGCAGTGTGCCACTGAGTCACTTCGTTCATTATGATCTTCCCTCATTGCGCAGCTCCATGATGCCCCTTTGTTCCCCCACGTTTCTTTTCTGCACTGCATCCTTTTGACAGATCATCCCTTTCAGGAGTTTTCTTGTTCCACGGCCCACTTCTGTGTCCCTGATCCGCCATACTCTGCGTTTGCTGATTTTCACTTTAGTACAATTTCTGATATGACCCTTACTAACCTTTGTTGTGTTGGCTTCCAGAGATTTTCAACTGAAGTTTCTCTTTCCTCCTCACAATTCAAGGTTCTTCGCTCTGTCGTGTCTGCTTTTATTGCTTTTGTCCTGAAAACTGTCACTTTAAAGCCTGAAGCTCAATCACCGTCGGTTCATCAGTATCTGTTCACACCCACTTCTACTGAAGGCATTAGACCTGTTAATGTTTCCCTTTTAAATCCAGCGTATCCTTATTCGTATGCGTAACCCAGGCAATATCCCTATTCTTCCTGTACTGAAACGCGATAAATCTGACAGATGGAGATTTTTTTCAGGATATATTCATGCTGTTATTGGCCCTCGCTTCCCCGTAGTCCTGACACAAATGCTATCCTTACTTCCATGCCTTCTTCAGCGACTTGTTTTTCCAATGGTTGACCTCTGCTCCGCCTTTTTTTCTATTAAATTGTTCCCTAATTGTCAGTACCATTTTGCCTTCACTTTTGGCGGCCGTCAATATACATGGATCAATATGCATAGATACCCCAAAGGTATACGGAGAACTCAACGTTTATCCAGCCACTGCACAGCGTACTTTAGAAGGTTTGCACATGCCCTGCAGCAGTGTACTTGCTCAATATGCTAGTCATTTACTCATAGCCTCCTGTATGTCTGATGCTTGTATGCAAGATACCATTGCCCTGCTGCAGTGTTTGGCACAGGGTGGCCGCAAAGTTTCATGGGACAAAATGCAGCTCTGCCAGCCCAAGAACTTATCCAAACGACAATGGACTCCTGAAATGACACAAAACTTTGAACGTTGAAAATCTGTACTAAGTACAGCACCTGCCTTGGGTCTTCCTGATTTTGCTCAGTGGTTTCAAATTTATGTTGTTGAAAGGGAGAGTTCTGCCTCTATAATTTTGACACATATGCATGGGGATCTCTGTCGCCCTGTTGTCTTTTATTCTGTCCAGTTACCTGCTGGTTTAAGCGGAATGCTGGCATGTTTGTGAGCTGTGGCAGCTGCCTCAGTAATAGAAAAAAAGTCTAAACCCTGGTTTTGAAACACCCATGCACAGTTTTTCTTCCACATTCAGTCTACCTGCTGTTAAAGTCTGCAGTTACGCAGCTTTTTACTGCTTCTAGATGTACGGGCTATAAGGTCATCCTACTCTCCTGGTCTAAGCTCACTCTGTGCCATGTCACGTCTTTGAATCCTGCTATCCTCCTTCCTGTTATTTACTCCTTAGAGTAACCTGATCATGAGTATTTACATGTCGTCTGTGATGTTGTTACCACTAGTCCCAACCTTTATGAACCCCCCCTACATAACCCTGACATGATACTTTTTTTTTTACTGATCGCTCCTCCTACAGGCCTGCAGACCATTTAACACTACCGGGCTATGTTGTCTGCACACCATCTGAGGTCCTCGAATCTGCTGCTCTCCCTAATGGCACATCTCCACAAACAGCTGAGCTTTTTGCTCTTACACGGGCATGTATTTTAGCTACTGGAAAATCAGATCATATTTATCTTGTTTCCTGCTATGCTTTCGGAGTGTTTCAAGATTTTGGGATTCTGGAAGCATAGAGGTTTTATCACTTCCTCGGGGAAACCTGCACAACACAGTCAACTTATTAATAACATTTTGGAGGCCTCCCTTAGGCCGTAGCTGTTACTAAATGCACTGCACGCATGGCTGCTGAAGACGTCATCACTTGTGGCAACACCTTCACTGACAGGGCTTCGCAGGTGGCGACCAATCGTCCAAGCATGCACAGATCGCATTAAACTAAAATATGCAAGTTTCCTACTGCTCCCGATTTTTAGATTATTAGATGGTGTCTGAAACGCACAGATCATAAGACCATAAGACCATAAGACATAGGAGTGGAAGTAAGGCCATTCGGCCCATCGAGTCCACTCCGCCATTCAATCATGGCTGATGCGCATTTCAGCTCCACTTGCCAGCGTTCTCCCCGTAGCCCTTAATTCCTCTAGACAACAAGAACCTATCAATCTCGGCCTTGAAGACATTTAGCGTCCCGGCTTCCACTGCACTCCGTGGCAATGAATTCCACAGGCCCACCACTCTCTGGCTGAAGAAATGTCTCCGCATTTCCGTTCTGAAATGACCCCCTCTAATTCTAAGGCTGTGTCCACGGGTACTAGTCTCCTCGCCTAACAGAAACAATTTTCTAACATCCACCTTTTCAAAGCCATGTATTATTTTGTACGTCTCTATTAGATCTCCCCTTAATCTTCTAAACTCCAACGAATACAATCCCAGTATCCTCAGCCGTTCCTCATATGCTAGACCTGTCATTCCAGGGATCATCCGTGTGAATCTCCGCTGGACACGTTCCAGTGCCAGTATGTCCTTCCTGAGGTGTGGGGACCAAAACTGGACACAGTACTCCAAATGGGGCCTAACCAGAGCTTTATAAAGTCTTAGTAGTACATCTCTGCTTTTATATTCCAACCCTCTTGAGACAAGAGACAACATTGCATTCGCTTTCTTAATCACGGACTCAACCTGCCTGTTTACCTTTAGAGAATCCTCGACTAGCACTCCCAGATCCCTTTGTGCTTTGGCTTTATTAAGTTTCTCACCATTTCGAAAGTAGTCCATTCCTATATTATTTTTGCCAAAGTGCAAGACCTCGCACTTGCTCACGTTAAATTCCATCAGCCATTTCCTGGACCACTCTCCCAACCTGTCTAGATCCTTCTGTAGCCTCCCCACTTCCTCAGTACTACCTGCCTGTCTACCTAACTTTGTATCATCGGCAAACTTCGCTAGAATGCCCCCGGTTCCCTCATCCAAATCATTAATATATAATGCGAACAGCTGTGGCCCCAGCACCGAACCCTGTGGGACACCGCTCGTCACCGGCTGCCATTCTGAAAAAGAACCTTTTATCCCAACTCTCTGCCTTCTGTTAGATAGCCAATCCTCAATCCATCCCAGCAGCTCACCTCGAACACCATGGGCCCTCACCTTGCTCAGCAGTCTCCCGTGTGGCACCTTATCAAAGGCCTTTTGAAAGTCCAGATAGACCACATCTACTGGGTTCCCCTGGTCTAACCTACTTGTTACCTCTTCAAAAAATTCTAACAGGTTTGTCTGGCATGACCTCCCTTTACTAAATCCATGTTGACTTGTTCTAATCAGACTCTGCTCTTCCAAGAATTTAGAAACCTCATCCTTAATGATGGATTCTAGAATTTTACCAACAACCGAGGTTAAGCTGATTGGCCTATAATTTTCCATCTTTTGCCTTGGTCCTTTCTTGAACAAGGGATGGCATTATGGTGTCACTGATTCGATGACTTACACTTCGTGGTGGCCGTATTCTTTGCCCCAGATCCCATTTACATGTCCAGGCGAAAGCCGCCCATGGGTTGGCTATATTGGCAAATGGGTCATGTGTCATGTAGTCATAGATTTTTGAATTGTACCTGGGTTTACCACTGCTGCTTGTGCTCTGTTATCGCGTTGTCTTATTTACCTATAAAATGATAACTCAAAGCCATCATTCAAGTTTGACCATCTTCCTGTCCACGGTGGCCTATTTGTGAAAGTTCAAATAGTTTTTGTCCATATGCCCAAAAGACTAAGTTTTTAATACCTGTTGGACATTGTTGATATGCTTTCAAAGTGGTTTGAGGTTTTTGCCATCAAAACAGATGATAGTAGGAGATTTGCTAAGGGCCTGATGCGGGATGCCATCCTTATATTTGGAGACCCTGTACCTGTTGGTAGTGATGGGGCATTCATTTCACTACAGCTGTTTTATAGATTATTTGTAAGGCTCTTGCTATCTCGTGGCGACTTCATATTCCTTATCAGCCGCAAACCTTGGATATGGTGGAAAGGATGAATGGCCTACTTAAATTAGTCTTTACCAGAATCTCGCAAGAGACAGGTTTGCCTTGGCCCGACGCACTACCTTTGCTTTACTTCTATTTCGAATCAGTTTAATAGTTAAACAATTCTCACCCCATTTGAGATTTTAACAGGTAGACCTATGACTACTGCAACTGGGAATCCTGTGTTGACAGTTGACGTCGTCCTGTTTCTTGATTGATTACACCAGTGCGCTTTCAGAACTTCTTATTAGAAACCATGATACAGTCAGATCAGACATTCCTGTTCTTAAAACTGGTCCCATGCATCCTTTCCAGCCAGGGGATGATGTTATGATTCAATCATTTGTAAAGAACTCTCTCTCTCCGAGATGAAAAGGTCCATTCCTAATCCTTTTGTTGAAGGGAGCAGCTCTCAAAGTCCTGGGGAAAGCAGAATGGACCAATGCCACTCATTGCAAGAGAGCTCCACCTCAAGGAAAAAATCTTATGGCTACAGCTTCGTTACTGATGAAACCAAAGACCACAGATATTTTCAATTAATTGTGTTTGCCATTCTTTTACTTTATTTTTGTATGTATTTTTGATGATGCTCTTATTTGTTTGGGGCCGTTGCTGTGACCAAGTGTCCTCTACGAAGAGAAAACATTATTTGAATACTTTCCTTAATATGACATATATTTATGTTCCAGAACGTCAACCACTCTCCATGTTTGGTTTGTACTCATTTTCTGTTCCATTCCAAAGATGGAATTCCCTTGAGGGCGGTCCCTTTGAATGAATCTGACACTGCTGAATAGTGGTTACATCAAAGTCATTCTGCTGCTGCTATTATTTTTTGCATTCCCCCAACTTCCTAAAAATGATGGGTATTTCTTCCACTTATGGGGATAAAACCAACCGACGGTGGTGATCAGGGGATATGCGATGGGCACTTTTGAATGCTCGTTCCAGCCTCTGTATAATCTATCACGTATACCCCCATTTCTGCTCCTCGCAAATGTCACATCCACGACTGCACCTTGACCAAGTATTTGCAATAAAAGTAAATACCCTTTTGGTTGGCAGCCTGAGTTCAGTAAATACCTTCACTCAATCCTCCTTTCAACAGCTGATTTTCCATCCACTATGGATGCCAGTACACTTATTCTCACTGTTCCTAACAGGACTGCCATTAATAATCTTTCACCACATTTTGTACTGGTGTGGAAAGTGATCTTTTGTTCGCTTTCAATGGCACTAAATTTGTTTCTAGTCAGAAAGACTACCCCGATTCCTAGTCTCCAGGATTGGCTGCTGCTATCTAGGCTATGTCGTCCCTTTCCTTTGACACTCCTACCCTTCACCGTTTAAGAGTCCGATGCCTCGTACGAAAAGATCACTAACTATTTTTTAACATCTTTTGACCATTTGTGTCTCCTCCCTATGGCACCATTTAACTTGAGTTTCAAGTTCGAAGGACTGCCACCACTTTGGAGGAGATTTCAAATGCCAATGCTTCAGCGTTTGACGGCCTAAATGAAGAGATGGTAGCTATCCGTACCGTGGCCCTTCAGAATCGCATGGCCCTTGATTATCTTTTAGCTGAAAGAGGTTGCACTTGTGCCCTTATTGCCTCTGAATGTTGCACCTGTATTCCTGATTCTCGAAAAAGCATTACAAACATACCTGTACATATTCGCAAGGTGGCGTTCTCTCTTCGTGATGTAAGCCCAGATTGGGATCTGTGGACTTGGGTGGATAGTTTACTTGGCTCTGGATCATTCACACGTTTACAGGGTCTTGTGGCTCTAATTGCAATTTCAGTTCTGTTTTCCCTTGTCATTGTGTTATTTAAACGATGCCGTGCCCGTTTTGGGCCCGTTTTCCCAGTTTATACATTTTTCTGTCTCCAATGTATCCTCAATATTTTATGAAATCTCTGATTCAATTAGTTGTGAAAACTCTTCCTCTGATAATTTCCTGAATGACCATGAACCCTCCATTACCTGGCAACCCCCTGGGACTCGTAATGTTCCTCTTTTTGCCAATTCTACTGAACTGCCACTCTGATTTGGTGAAAAGAAAAAAAAAAGGAAAAAGGAAAAGAAAAAAGGAAGCAATTGTGGGAGATTTGTTATAACCCAAGCAGACATTTTGGATCATATCGACAGCCTGGAATCCATTCTTATCTTCATATTCGTGTCTGCTTGCACCTTCCCAGGCTCAGAGAGGAGCTGTACAAGCACCTGATAGTGAACTGTTTCCAACATGTGAATGTTGTTATTTTACAACAATCTTTTACTACACTAATTGTTCATCAACTACTAACCAGCACTGTCCAGACAGCTACATGACTGGGCGTGGTGCTTCATTATGGTTCAATTAACAGTTTGCTAATTGCTAAATGATTATAACCTATGCGACCACACAACTCTCTGTACCTCATCGAAGTGACTTGTGGCCTGTGACCATCGTGGTCGACTTGTGCCAGTGAGCTCATGAATAAACAGTCAGCAACTCAAGGCTTATGGGGCCTGAGTCATTTTCCTTAATTTGGATCAATACAATTAATCTTAGATTGAATATTTTTGCTCTGATCTCCAAACGTATGCATAGTTGCCGTGCGTAATTCGACATATTACTGTTCAGTGTTTGTGCACTGCCTACATGGCACAGGGCAAAAATGCCCCGCCGCAATGCTCTCCATTGTGCAGAGGAGTGCAGCTCGAACAAGACCGAAGAAGCTCGAATCTAATCCATGGCAAAGTCGACCCATTTGATGAGCATTCAATCCACCAGCAACAATATTCAATTTCTTTATTAGCCATGCATACTGGGAACTGCAGCGGTATTAACAAATTTCACTGCAGCAATGGACAAAGTTACTTTGACCAGAAAGTCCAGTCCCACAATGTTCCACAGGTAATGAGAAAAGGACATGACAATAACAAAAGATCATCGACCATTTATCCCATCGAGCCTGTTCTGCCATGCAATGAGATGATCTGTTGTGAAACTCCACATATCTGTCTTTGTCCTATTCTCGCAATCTCGCTTAACAAATAATCACAATAAAAGGCAATCTTCAATATACATTATCAAATAATCTAGCGTCAACAGCCGATTAAGGAAAAGTGCTCTGAACATCTCCATACTTTCTGCTCAGAGGAGTGTTATGATATTTCTCCTGAACAATCTGGCCCTATTTTCTTCAGGTAATCTACCATTTTTATGGAATCTCCAAAAAGTGGAAATTGCTTATGTTCATCTGTTCTTGGTTATCTGTTCATATCTTGAAGACTTTGCTTGAAACATCCCTTAACATTCAAACTTCGAGAGACAATAATCTTAATTTGTATTGTTTCTCATAATGCGAGAACTGCGTGTGCGTCTGTCTGTGTTAAAATCAGCAAGATCGGAGTCAATTTAAGTGACATGGAGATGAGACGCTCCACGCTTCAGGCTCACTGCCTTTATTCCTGATCAAGGGCTTTTGCCCAAAACGTCTATTTTGAAGCAACTTGGATGCTGCCTGAACTGCTGTGCTCTTCAAGCACCACTAATCCAGAACCTATGTAGAAGAAGCAATTCGGCCAATCGAATCCATGGTATAAAGCTGAAGAGTATTCCACCAATGCACACTCCCTACCCTATTCTTGTCATCCTGCATTCCGACGGCAATCCACTGAAACTCGACATCTTTGTACTCTGGGAGATAACTAATGCAGACACAAGGTGAATGCACAAACCTCAGATATACAGTCGCCCGATGCTGAATTCGAGCCATGGTCCTCGGCCTTACAACAGCAGGGTAACTACAGAGCACAGTGCTGCTGAATGGAAGGCAAATAAGTAAAGGCATATTTGGAACTAGGTACATTCTGACTTGAAAAGGAGACAGAATGATAACATTGAAGAGGATTTCCCGTGTGCTCAGCAACAAACAAATTGAACCAGTTCGATTGAGAGATTGAAGTTCAAAGTGACTGAGAGATATTCTGGACGTGAAATAGTGTGATATCATTATATGTCAGGTACAGAGAAATGCCCCCAAACACAATGAGAACAGATAAGAAAGTTTAAAGATGGATTCTACACAGTCTATTTCAATTAACTT
Organism: Chiloscyllium punctatum; assembly: GCF_047496795.1. Classification (NCBI taxonomy): domain Eukaryota; kingdom Metazoa; phylum Chordata; class Chondrichthyes; order Orectolobiformes; family Hemiscylliidae; genus Chiloscyllium; species Chiloscyllium punctatum. The sequence continues at coordinate 12,237,901 of NC_092781.1, read as the reverse complement.
CCATCAAACTTCTCCATTGAAGATCAGGTTATTTGATGAATACAATTCAGAGCAGCAATTAGTCGACATTCGGATAATGTTTCAAGTGCGCCATTCTAGCTCTGTAGCATGTACTTCAAAAGTGATCCTGTGTTGATCAGGCAACCTCAGCCCAGTGATCTCAAACTCTGTACTCTGGGGCATATTTAAAAAATGCGTTGAATATGAGAGAGGAATAACGAATGGTTCACGATGGCAATGTTACTTAAATCATGTCTAAGTGGAAACTGACAGTGTAAAAATGCTTCAAATAATGCGTGTTTACAATGTTGTTATCGATATGAGAATTCCTTCGAGTTTTCTGATTTCTGTCCTTTCTGACATGTACTGACGTTTAAATTTTGCTATGCGGAGCACTATCTCAAAACTTGACCTGATGGGCAAGTCTAAATTTGCGTGAATTATCTAGAGGGGAGGTAAGAGTACCGAATGGATATCGGAGCTGATGCAGATTAATTGAGAGTGAAATGATCTCAGTCATTTTTGTTGAAGTATTTCAACATTCATGGAATATTAAAACCAGCATGTTAATTTGAAAAAAGACGATGGTAAACAGGCACAGGGTTTATATCGATGGGTGTTTTATGATTTGCTGTGACACATTGAGATCACAGCTGATGAAGTGCAATGCATATCAGCCTTTAACAAAATGAAAGTAGGATGGTAAGTTAATCAAGCTATGCGATATTTCATTAATGCTTACTTTGACCAAAGATTACATAGTATGCAATTTTGGTGCCGGTGTCGTTGGGAGACAGCAAAATCAGAAAGCGTTTAAATAAATTCACCCAGGTTGTTCCGTGGGGGGCAAGGTAAATCCTAGGTGGTGAAAGCGCATCCCTTGTCAGAAGTGGAGGACACGAATTCAAATCAATTCACAAGAGTAAACATGTAGAAACGATGCCAAAGTAATTACACATGGAAGAACAGAACATGATCTCAAATGGCTTTCCAGGTATTGTAACCATTGTGGCTGATATAAAGGCAGTTGAAATCAAATGTAATATCGATATAAAATGTGCAGACTTGCGGACAGAAATGAAAAGAAAACAATGAAACCATGAGGAAACCTTTCAGATTACCTTCCCTATCCGACGTCATCATTGGTCAAATAGACTGATCTAATTACTGTCGGATTCTATATTCGGGTTTACATCATCCAGTAATGTTCTTGTTATCCTGTCAACAGGACACCGCCGGTAGCGAGGGCCAGCCATAGCTCATGCTAATTCTATCTGTTAACTGCATCGGGTGCGTGTGTTTTGTTAGTGTTCTCAGAAAAGAGAACAAGTACCGCTCATCTCTCACTCTGTTGTCACTGCATATCATCATAGATTCACAGTGTCATACAGCACGGAAAAAAGATTCTTCAGTCCAACCAGTCCATTCCGAACTTAACTCCAAACTGAACTGGTCCCATCTGTCTGTTCCAGACCCAGTCTCTTCTAAACTTTCCTATTCTTGCATTTATGCAAATATCATTTAAACGTTGTAATTGTATACTTAAACAAACGCCATGTAACGTATCCATTGCCAAAGGAACAGTCTGTTGAACACAACCTGATCACTGCGGCAATGAGATCCAAAAATGACCCCCATTTGCTGATGATAAAAGGCCTCAGGGGTACGTTTGCTTCACGATGTGGAGTTGACCACAGCAATCTCCCACTCAATGTCCCACAATGTGAAATGAAATGAATATCAATTCTCAGGCCCCGATTCTTCAATTATTTACATCGTGAAATTATTTGGAAAAAGGAAGAAAAGGGATATTTAAGCAGATTGGTTAAATGTCTTCTGAACTTCGACTGGATAACGGCATAAACACAAGTGTTTGTGCAGCAGCCCGAGGTTTGCAGAATGAAGCTCAGTTCAAGTACAAAGTAGTGTATATGAATATTCTTATATCCCAAGTGTGCTATCCGTTTCCACAAACAAAACAGCGTCATCAACCCACGTAGTAGAATGAAAGTTCCTGAGATAACGAACAAGAAAAGAATAGATTTCCTTCGGCTCTCCCCCTCTGAATCACCATGACACTCCCAAATTCTCTGAGACTGGAGCCTCTTGCGGGCTTGACTGCTCATTAAAACCTGTCTGATGGTGAAAACATTGAACAGCACAATGAGCACAAATGGAACGGCCAGTGAGAAGATGTGATGCAAGAACTCGATTGCTGTCCAGATCAGAGACAATTGAACTTCCTCAGCCATGATACAAAACCACGGGGTGTTCCACCTTCCGTAGAAACCAGTTAACATAAAATACCAGCTGATGTTTTTTAAACAGCATAATACTCCAAGTGTTCCAAGAACCATGTCTGCTGTTTTTATGGTGCAATATTTACTTCTCCACTTCTTGCAACAGATGGTCGCAAATCGATCAAAAGTAAAAGCGACAGTGAACCAGACAGATGAATCTGTGACAGCATTTAACAGTGCAGCATGTATATTACACATGGGAATGGTCCGTATGAAACGAAAATTATCTCGATAGACCAGTACAATATGCCTTAGGATTAGATCGAAGATAATAACAAGTATGTCAGCCACTGCCATGGCCACCATGTATCGTGTGACACATTTGGAGAGACGACAGTCTTGACGACTCAGTATCATGATCGTCATTATGTTAACTGTGACGTGGAAATAAACAGGGAAATTGTATATTAGATTTATGGCAACGTTCATTCAAATTATTGGCATCTATAAACGTGGTACTGCTTACTCTGGTGCATTGAAGTGAATTTATTTAGACTTTTTCTCAAAAAAGGAAGGGTGTTAGGGTGTAACACAGGAAATGTTCGATTTTCAGCACTGAGGCCCACTGATACTTTTTTGAACCATACCTTGAACTTCTACCCCCAGAGCACTGTTCAGACACAGCCCACCTCTTAGCATTCCAACTGAATGCATCATCTTCAATGATGAACGGATTAAAGTTGGGGATACTGACGAACCCAAACAGTGGTTGGCAGATTGCACTGCTGTTTGTGGTCTTAAGGAGACAATGTACCGAAATCGGGGAAGCATGCAGGGCTCTGGAAGCAAGGATATTTATATTAAGAAAAATGCGCTATTATGAATAAATAGACAATAGACAATAGATGCAGGAGTAGGCCATTCTGCCCTTCGAGCCTGCACTGCCATTTAATATGATCATGGCCGATCATTCCTAATCAGTATCCTGTTCCAGCCTTATCTCCATACCCCTTGACTCCACTATCTTTAAGAGCTCTATCCAATTCTTTCTTAAATGAATCCAGAGACTGGGCCTCCACTGCCCTCTGGGGCAGAGCATTCCACACAGCCACCACTCTCTGGGTGAAGTAGTTTCTCCTCATCTCTGTCCTAAATGGTCTACCCCGTATTTTTAAGTTGTGTCCTCTGGTTCGACACTCCCCCATCAACGGAAATATGTTCCCTCCTGCCAGAGTGTCCAGCCCTTTCATAATCCTATACGTTTCAATCAGATCCCCTCTCAGTCTTCTAAACTCAAGGGTATACAAGCCCAGTCGCTTCAGTCTTTCCGTGTAAGGCAATCCTGCCATTCCAGGAATTGACCTCGTGAACCTACGCTGCACTCCCTCAATAGCCAGAATGTCTTTCGTCAAATTTGGAGACCAGAACTGTACACAGTACTCCAGGTGTGGTCTCACCAGGGCCCTGTACAGCTGCAGAAGCACCTCTTTGCTTCTATACTCAATCCCTCTTGTTATGAAGGCCAGCATGCTATTAGCCTTCTTCATGACCTTCTGTATCTGCATGCTTGCCTTCATTGACTGGTGGACAAGAACACCCAGATCTCTCTGAACAGCCCCTTTACCTAATTTGATACCATTGAGGTAGTAATCTGCCTTCCTGTTCTTGCCACCAAAGTGGATAACCAGACATTTATCCACATTAAACTGCATCTGCCATGCATCTGCCCACTCACCTAACTTGTCCAGGTCACCCTGTAATCTCCTAACATCCTCATCACATTTCACCCTACCACCTAGCTTTGTGTCATCAGCAAATTTGCTAATGTTATTGCTGATACCATCTTCTATATCATTTACATATATTGTAAAAAGCTGCGGTCCCAGCACGGATCCCTGCGGTACCCCACTGGTCACTGCCTGCCTTTCCGAAATGGAGCCGTTAATCACTACCCTTTGTTTCCTATTAGTCAACCAATTCTCTATCCAATCTAGTACTTTGCCCCCAATCCCGTGCGCCCTAATTTTACTCACTAACCTCTTGTGTGGGACTTTATCAAACGCTTTCTGAAAGTCCAGGTACACTACATCCACTGGATCTCCCTCGTCCATCTTCCGAGTTACATCCTCAAAACATTCAAGAAGATTAGTCAAGCATGATTTCCCCTTCATAAATCCATGCTGACTCTGTCCTATCCTGTTACTATTATCCAGATGTGCCGTAATTTCATCCTTTATAGTAGACTCCAGCATCTTTCCCACCACTGAGGTCAGACTAACTGGTCTATAATTTCCTGCTTTCTCCCGCCCCCCCTTCTTAAAAAGTGGCACAACATTAGCCGCCCTCCAATCCTCAGGAACCGACCCCGATTCTATTGAACTCTGGAAAATAATCACCAGCGCATCCACGATTTCCCGCGCCACCTCCTTCAGTACCCTGGGATGCAGGCCATCAGGTCCCGGAGACTTATCAACCTTCAGACCTAACAGTCTCTCCAACACCAAATCCTGGCAAATAGAAATTCCCTTAAGTTCAGGTCCTTCAGCCACTGTTACCTCATGGAGATTGCTTGTGTCTTCCCCAGTGAACACAGATCTGAAGTACCCATTTAATTCCTCTGCCATTTCTTCGTTCCCAGTAATATATTCCCCTGCTTCTGTCTTCAAGGGCCCAATTTTTGTCCTAACCATTTTTTTGCCTTGGACATACCTAAAAAAGCTTTTACTATCCTCCTTTATATTCTTGGCCAGTTTACCTTCGTACCTCATTTTTTCTCTGCGAATAAAAGCACACCCGCTCCCACTTTGGTATCAGGGGATCGCATATTTTTTGTTAGATATTATGGAGGAGGTAAGCATTTCCATGACCCTACCTTACGGCTGGTGAAAAATGTGACACATAAGACAGAGTGTCAGCCCATACAAACTGAGTGCCCAGAATAATTTGGTCATTGTTTGGAGTCGTAGAGTCATACATAATCTCAACAAAGAAAAGGCCCTTTGGTCAATTGCGTCTGCATGGAGCATGAACAATCCACTTCAATGTCTGGACTCCCCCACCCCCACCCCCACCCCCAAATTCATAATACTCACTCGGGGAGAAATTCATAAACGTTGCTGACGCCCTCAGAATGGAATGGGGTAAAATGATTTTGTGCAACACACTTTATTTCTGTTTCATTTTTAGCTGGAAGAAAATTTTTGTTTTGGATGTCGAATGGTAAGGCTGGGAAAGTTACCATCCAGATACATCAAGTGAAGCAAGACAAGGCGATTGTATTACCTGACCAATCCTGGAATTAACTTTTGAGTTTCAGGCATAAACATAACAGTAACATTACCCAGATGGTCGGCAGCAGCTGATGGTCAAAGCGAATGCATAATTTTAAAGATCAAACAAAGGTAAGAGAATTTCTTTAGCCAATTCCTGTGGTGTCATGAAACTTATCCCAGAAAAAAAACATGGTGAGAATAATCTCTCCTTGTCATTCAGCTGATGAGATATTCTCATTTCAGGAGCTACAGTTCCATTTCTTTATTTTGGTTCAGAAAAGATCGCAGAACAGTTGAAACCCGTGTTGTGCCCACTGAACTTTCTGATCTGGTCATTTGACCTCCGAGGATACTTCGAACATCAGCAGCTCAAAAACAATGTGCATCGTTTCCACTAACACTACCGAAGCCACATTAAGTCAGAAGACAATCGTTAATATATATATATATATATCCAAATACAGCAGGACGAAGTAAATATCCAATGTTTGGTCGAGAACGTTGCAAATAACGTACCTGCCACTACAATGGTAGGCTTTGATCATCACCAACTAGAGAAGATTAAACACTTCTTAATGTTCACTGTTATCATGTCTCGCTTCCCCATGAGTAACGTCCCAGGAGGTTACCAATAAACAGACACTAAACTGACGTAGCCATATGCATGCAATGACAGCAGGAGCTGATCAGAAGATAAGAATCCAACATGGGTAATATCTTACCCCAAGATTTGTCGATCATGAACAAGGCACAAGGCGATAGTGTGATTCGTTCTGACTAAGGAACACTGAAATCGAAAAGGGATATGTTTTTTCTTTCCGTAGCAATTGTCAAATATGATGACTTTCTCTGACATAATCTGTTTTTATTTCAGATTTTCTGCATTCGCAGATCTCTGCTTCATTATATAATGGGATAGACCCCAATCTGTCTGGATGTTTGCAGCTCTAATAACGTTTAAAAAAAGCTTGATACTATCCAAGCCAAAGGAGCTAACTGGATTGACAGCAAATCCACAGAACATACACTGCCTAGAATGCCAATATCTAATAGCAGCAATGTGTTTGGTCTACATGAGAAATTGGATATACTCAGAAGTCACATTGCTCAACGCCTTCTATTTGAATGAACATAACAATTTAGAATGGCAAGAGCCGACATAAAGAAGAAATGCGCCACCTTCTTCATCCTCACCATGCCAGGCATTATCCGGATTTCCAACTGCATCAGCATTCATTCCGTGAGTTTAGGTCAATCGTCTGTAGTTCCTTCCAGAATTGTGTTCTGAAAGTGTTAGTGGCGCACGGACTGTACAGTTCCAGAAGCTATATCATCGTCAAAGTCTCAGGGACTACAGGAGATGGATAGTAGATGTTTCCCCAACCAATAAGACAGAGGCCCTATGACTGAACTAAAATTCAATGATGCTTGCAAGAAAGTTTCACCTTACATTGGACTATTTCCCGACACACTTAAGTGCATGGACAGCTGAGAATCAGCTGCGTGGACAATTACCATACTTTCACAGAAAACCTACTGAAAAAATAGTTGACAAGAATGATAGACGCTTTTCAATATAAACAACATCTGTAGCTATGGCTTGCAGAACAATCTGGATAGTCTCATAGGTTCTGAACTTGATAGTAGTGCATTCAATAATAGTGACATCGACTAAAGTCATTGTCGTTATTAAATGCAAAAGGTGGTTAAATAGTTTAAGCAGAACAAATATTATTGAGAGAGCTATATACTAAACTGAAAGTGTGGAATTTGACTTGTTGCCTGACTGAAATCCATATGTCACTGAGATCAATGAGTATCACTATGATGGATTTTCCATGCACCAGGCTGTGATCACAAGTATAAGCTGAACTGAAATATTGCAAGTGTGTTTGTGTATATGTGTGCGTGTTGGTGTGCACCGACATAAGCATATGCATGTATGTATGTGTACATGCGTGTCCGTTTTATGTATACTTGATTTTATGTGAAACATGCATAACTTTCCCTCTGCGTTTTCTTTAGAACAAGTATGGAATAGGTTGTTGAATATTTACACAATCTTGTGAAACAATTCTCCTGTACGCCATGATCAGGACAGTGTGAAGATTGGATTTCAAATCTATAGTAATGGAGCCACTCCGTATAAGTCTCGTTTCCAACATTGTTGCCAATGCACAATGGGAATTCTCTTTTAAAAATAAGGATGATCAGAAAAAAAGATAGCAATGTCATTAATAAGGAAAGGAAAAGCAGCAGAATTTCGGAGGCGACAGGCAGTTTGGTAAAATGAACAAAGACATGATAGAATACGTGTAATACAGTGAGATGTGAAGAGATGTTTCACTGAATGTTACACTGAAGTTGCACAATATACGCTGACATGCAAAGGTTTACACTGAGATCTCCAATGTGGAAAGCTACGCTTATATATCTGCTGTATCATACTGTTTTGCAGAGATTAGTTCTCTGAAAAACATGGAATGAGCTCTGAACATGAGTAAAATTATGGTTGAACTAATTCGAATTAGTAATTGAATTAGTATTATTTCAGGGTTGCTGTGATGGAGTGGTAGGGTCCCAGCCTTGGAGCCAGGACACCCGCATTCAAATCTCAACGCCTCCACGTGTATAGAATTTTATATCGGAGCTGCTTGGAATGAAATATCTAAATGAATTCAACTCAGGGATTGAGGGTTCACGGTTGCGTATTGATTCATGCGTAAATTTCAGTCGTGAGCAGTGAAAAGCTGCTTTATAAAAAATATCAGGAAAGATTGCAGTGGATTGGGCAGAATTACAAGTCTACAGTCTTAAACCAAAACCAAAGTTGATTAAGGTGACTTACCAGGGACACCAACAAACGCCAATATTGGATAATATCCTGCTTGGATAATCCGAAGTATTTGATAGATTCGCCAATTGATTGGAGTTTGGTCATAGCGTGTAGAAAGAACATGAAATGCATGGTACACGCTTCTGTTGATTGCTATAACTCTCCAACGTGTGGTTGCCAGATTCGAATCCATTGTGGACATACTGCTATTCACTGTTCTTAGAATATGAAATGTTTCTGTAAACAATGTAGATTATGATCAATTCTGGAAAGATTCAATTCTGTTGCATAAAGACTTAATCCATTAACATAACATATCAACGTTTTACTCTCAGATCCTGTACTGACCTGGTCCTCTCCCAAGATTCGCAGTTTGCTGCTTGCTCGAAGTGATGATACATTGAGAGGATCTCTTATTTATATAATTTGCAAAGCCTCCAATGTGTCAATTAACGTTCTTGGAGGCAGGCGGTAAAGCCTATAATGCGACAATGAGCATTCTGGAGGTTAACATGTTTCGTCTTTGAATAAACATTTTCAGTTAATTACTTGTACTCCAATGCCCGTTGCGCAACGATGACGCTGTGTAGTCTTGAAATGACACAAAGAGGTTTTGTAAATTTTCGGCAGGATACAGTGGTGCATAAAGCTGGGGCATTGTCCCTAGGGATTCAAACACTCGTAAGTTGTGGCTCGAGACAGATGTGTAAGTGTTCAGTAATGATAAATGTAGCTTAAAGAATGTCAAAGGAACAAAACATAATACTGAATCATATTATCACTCCCACTTCAGTGTTTGGTATATCCAGAAATAACTTCTGAAGATAGCATCAGTTTTGTTTGGAATAATATTGAATGGCCTACGGCGTGGCGTGGGGATGTACCAGCAGGAATATGTTAACGTGAGATTGTGACTCACTGAAATCGTTTGCTAACGTTGTTGGTTGGAATTATAAATAATGACTTCCAAAATAAATCTTGGGTCAAATGAAACCAGTCAGATCGTGACGTTATAACCAATATGAAGACACTTAAATGTGATTATACATCGAACTTCTGCTCACTCTTCGAATGAGATTATCTCTAATCTGATTGTGACGAAACAAGATTATACTGCAATTCGTAAACACATCTCTTGAACTCTTTGAATACCAAAGATTATTATTCAGGATTGAATGCATTCAATAACAAAGTGTTACCACTGTCAATGCAAGAATATGCTGAAGAAGATCAAATACCATAATATGAAAATTATAGGAATGGAATTCTATTATTTAGTCCATCGTGCCATCCCCATAATTTGAGAGAACACAGTTGATAATTAGTTTTGTCCCATTGGCGAATTCCAAACATTCATCGTCTTACTCAAGACAAACTATTCCATCACATATTTATTTGATCTGCCCTTTGTGTTCCTTATTTTGAACGGTGTTGCTAAATCTTGGCCTTGCGGCACCGTCGAGACCATTTCTAAAATCGATCGTGCCTCATGTCAAAGTTGTTGGTTTGACTGAAACAACAAATATTTCGTTGTGAAAATGATTGTTAATTTTGTTCATATATGTATATAGAATAATCTCAACGCACCTTCGAGTCACGAGAAAAGCAAACAATAAATGCGAACTGAATGAGGGAAAGTTTCGAAATATATTAAAAGATGTGACATTTTCTTAGTTTAGCATTGGGATCTGCTGCCACGGCCTCGAACGAATGAGTGCAGCCATCCCAAATATGATGAGACGCGTTTCTACATTGTTCAGTATTTTTAAAAATCCATTTCTTTTGTTTCCTGTCTCTAGTTTCCTTGCGTAGGTGGTGGTGAGTAATCTTCTTGAACTGCTGCGTTCCAACGGCTGTGGGCTAACCCATAATTCCACGATGGAGGGAATTCCAGGATGCCGACACAGGAATATTGAAAGAATGGCGATGAAGCAATGATCGTGAGTGGCTTGAGGTTAACGTGAAGGTGGCGGTGTTCTCATACTTCTATTGCTGTCACCCTTCTCGATGAAAGTGGTCGTGGGTTTGGAACCTAATCTCTGATGATATTTTGTGAATTTCTGGAGTATACCGTCTCGGTAGTAGAGACTGCTGCTACTGAGTCTTGTTGGAGCTACATTCATCCAGGCAACTGGGGATTATTCCATTACAGTCCTGACTTGTGACTTCTCGATTGTGGACATGAACTGCCGAATCAGAAGCAAGTTACACGTCACAGCATTTCGATCATCTGACCTGCACTTGTTTTCACTGCATTTATGCGGTAAGATCACTTGCGTTTCTGGTTAATGATAGCTCCAGGATGTTGATAATGGGGGATTCAGTGATGGTAACATCATTGAATGTCAATAAGTGGTGGTTAGGTCGACTCATATTGGTGAATGTCATAACATGGCATTTCTGTGGCAAATGTGTTTCTTGCTATTTGTACGCCCATGCCTCAATATTGTCCAGACCTTGGGGCATTTGAACATGAACTCTGTCTATATCCGAAGAGTTGTGAATGGTGCTGAACATTGAGCAGTCATCAGTGAACATCCCCACTTCTGACATTATGGTGTAGGGAAGGTCATTGATGAAGCAGCTGAAGATGCATGTGTCGAGGACGCTACCCTGACGAACACAGATATAATCGAACTGGGATGACTGACCTCCAACAACAACGATCATTGTCCTCTGTGCCAGATATGACGACAATCAACCGAAAGTTTACCGTTGCCACCCATTGATTCCAGGTTTGGTCACGCTCCTTGATGCCACACACGATTGAATGTAGGCTTCATATCAAGGGCTGATGTCCCCTCACCTCTAGAATGAATCTGTTCATTCTATTTTTGAACCAGGTCTGCAATGAGGTCAGGAACTGCGGGACCCTGGTAGAACCCAAACAGTGCTCCAGTGAGCAGGTTGTTGCTGATCAGGTGCTGCAGGATTGCACTGCTGATGAAAACCTCTATCACTTTTTTGATGCTCAACAGTAGACTGATGGGGTGTTCATTAGTCCAGGTTGGATTTCTACTGCTCCTCATGTACAGGGCGTACCTGGGCGAATTTCCACATTGTGGGGGTAAAAGCATATTACTTATGTTGGAACCACTAGGTTAGGATCGGATTTTTGAGGAAAAACTCCCCGTCCCCATGAACCTGGTGGAAACTTTATGGTATTTTTCTGCAGCGCATTGTAGAAGATGTGAACCACTGCAAACGTTCAGAAAAGGTGAACTGATTTTCTGAATCCGGTGTGCATAATTGGACTTTTACTGAGTTATACAATATAGTAACAAACTAAGAAAACAAAAGGATGCCAAAGACGGCCAAGCAAACTGTAATCTTTTTCATGCACAAACCTGAAATCATAACGGACTTGTGGTAAAGAGAAATGGATGATGAAGTTCACATCAATGAAGCCAAAGGAAACGAGATTATTACATTTTGGTGTGATCACTAATTTTGAAAACGTTGGTGAGGGCCACCAGAATCTATTAGAATGAAATTGGTAAAATATAATGAAAAGAAATAGCCATGATCCCTGAATTGGGATATTTCCCACCTGCCATCGTGATTTCTGTGCACACTGGTCATAAGCAGATTCTATTTTGAATTTCACACGATTCTATGCAACGTGTGGTCGATGAACAATTTCTGTTAACCAGGATAATGGCATGTACAGCAAGATTATTTAATATCAGCAGTTCAAGTTCCAGTGAAGCGACCACTCGTAAGTTCCGTAAGGAATGTCTTGAATTTCCTGCGTTGTTTAAGACATCTTTTACTTTATCATTCAGGATAATATGGGCATGACTAGCTGAATAAGTATCGTACAATTGGATATTGTGAGGAATCATCCTAACATCTGAAGCTGTGTCGTGTAGGTACCGTCATTCTGCTGTTTGGAATTAATTGACAAGCAATTTGCAAAGTGAGAGCGGCAGAACAAGGAAATATTAAATATTTTGGAAATATCTGTAAATTGGATGGATATTGTGCATGTTGTTAGTTCAAGATTAAGATTCAATGCAGCATGATTGGATCTGATCTATTTGTTGGGTCCTCTTATTTCTACAATTAGAATGTTACACACAATGTGTGAAATGCAAATACGACTGAATTATATCTTCCACACATTGTGATTTACGTTCTGCACTACACAATGCATCTTCTGTCATGCCTTGATATAGTTTGTTCACATTAAAACATAGTTGATTTTCCTCGCATCCACCAGACTGTCATTCATTCCTTTTTGTATTGATTGGTTCGTTTGCTTGTGGTGCTACTCAAACACAGTGAGTACTGAATATTGAAGTTGCAGACGCAATGCGTATATTTTTACATCAGTTCTTCCTCAATTTCGAGATTAACTTTTTGTCTTAGAATTGAGTAGGCAAACATTGCAGGCAACACTCTGAATTGAGACAAAGGGAATGTATTTCAACATAATTCATACAATAGTCAAAATTCCTCAGGCAGTTTTCTTGCCAGTTCTTGGCCTGTTTTCACCAGATGTCATGTTGTAATTCAGCCATTGAAATGCACAGCGTATGTGAAGAAAGTTGTTTTGGACCGCCTGGTTGCATCAACCATAGAGCAGAACCCGATTTTCTGATCCCATTTTAATGTATTTGACATATCGCCTTTTTCGGCTTGGCATCACAGGTGTACATGAAAATATACAGTGAGACCTCTGAGTGTTTCAAACCTAAGCACACATAGAGGCAATAATTGCAATCCTCTCACAACCTCCTGATTGATTTTTAAGACCTCTCATACCCACAGGATCTCCTACCCATTCATTGGAGCTCAGTCCACAAGTCATTGATCAACATCAAGCGGAAGGGCTTCTTCGTTTCCACCCTTGCAATGTCAATCATAATCGTATCCACCTAAACATTTTACCACTCAATCTCTCCTGCTCCAAGGAAACTAATTCCAGTCTATCCAATGTCTCCACATAACTGAAACACTCCAGCAAGATCCTCCAAAAAACTCTTCAGCGCTCTGTCGTTTGGAATGGCATATCTCCTCTAAGTTGGTTTATAAAACTGCAATCAATACGATAGCTGTGGCTTAATCAACTATTTTTACAATTTGAGCTTAAACCCTCTTCTCTTAAAATATATCTATCAGCTGCAAATTTCAATTATTCCATATGTATTCTTATCCAGTTCGCCAACCTGTCATAGAGTCGTATAGCACAGAAACAGTTAGTTTGTCTCATTCCACCACGCTGACCTTGTCCACAAACTAAAGTAATTCCACTTTTCCGCGCCTGGCCCATATCTCTCGAAACCTTGCTAACCATGTACACGTGCAAATTTAAATGGTATAAATGTTCCTGCATCTCCCACTTCCTCTGGCAATTCATTCATTAGAACATAAGAACATAAGAAATCGGAGCAGGACTAGTCCATCTCATCCTTCGACCCTGCTCTGTCATTCAATTAGATTATGGCTGCGACCTCTGTAGCCTCAGGTCCACTTCCCTATCCATTCATTCTATCACTTAAAACCTTGACTGTTCAAAAAATATGGAGCATAGCTTTAAAAGCATTTACCGAGGATGACTCAAGTATTTCACTGGGCGTGGAATTCCACAAATTAACAACCCTCTGGGTTAAAAGGTTCCTTTGCAATTCGGAGAAAATTGTTGTCCCTCTAATTTTGAAGCTGTCATCTTGTCCTCCTTTCACCCGCCGGTGGAAACGTCCTCTGTACTTATATCTTGCACATTCGTTTCAGATGTGTCTGTAAGAATCCGCATCATTCTTCTAAAATTCACAGAATCTAATCCCAGTCGAGATGCTGGAAAAGCACAGCAGGTCAGGCAGCATCCACTGAGTAGTAGAATCAATGCTTTGTGGATAAGCCCTTCGTCAGGAATGAGGCTTGTATGCTGGAGGGGTTGAGAGATAAATTGGAGCAGTGGGGTTGGGTGACGGTAGCTGGTATCGCAAGAGGTTGATGAAGGTGGGGATGAGGTGATAGGTCATACAGGAGACTGGAATGGATAATTGGAAACACAATCGACAGCTCAAGAGGTTTGTGCTGAGTTAGGGAATTTGGACTGGGACAAGGTGGGGGAGGGGAAATAAGGAAACTGGTGAAATCCACATTAATTCTGTGTAGTTGCAGGGTCCCAAGGCGGAAGATGAGTAGTTTTTCTCCCAGGCGTCGGGTGGTTAGGATTTCGCAATGGATCTTCCCCAGGACCTGCATGTCCTTGGTAGAACGGGAGGGGAAGTTGAAATGCTCAGCCACGGAGCAGTGGTATTTGTTTGTGCGGGTGTCCCTGAAATGTTATCCAGGATGATCCACAAATTGGCGTTCGGTCTCCTTGATGTAGATTAGACCACACCTGGTGCAACGGATGCAGTCGATGACATTAGTGGAGGTACAGGCACATTTCTGTCAGATATGGAAACATCTTTCCATCCAACCGTATCTTCTTCTCATTTATGTCTCAGCTCCCTGGCCAACAAGCCTCACTCCTGGTGCAGGAACAAAGCATAAAATGTAGATTCTCCTGCAACTCAGATGCTGGCTGACCTGCCACGCTTTTCAGCACCACAATCTCGACTCTGACCTTCAGCATCAGCAGTCCTCACTTTTTCCAAGATTAAACTCCCAGTCCATTCAGTCTCTCCTCATAAGCAAACCCTCTCAAATGCAGAATCAACATTGTCACGTTCCTAGGTATCCCATCTATTGCGAGTATATCCTGTCTCAAGGAAGGAGCACAAAACTGCACGCAGTAATCCAGGTTTGGCCTTACGAGCACCCGTTACAGCTGCAACGTAAGCTGCCCTGTTGTTAAACTCCATCCCTTTAGCAATGTTGGAAAGAGACGACTTCACATTTGTTAACGTTGCACTCCATTTGACGAATCATTTTAACCAACTGTGTCCGTCTGTATCATTTTGCTTTACCACTCATCTTAGTGTCTTCTGTACACGTTGACAAACTACACGTGCTTACCAACTTCAACTCATCTATTTAAATTGTGAATAATTGCTGTCCCAACAGTGATCCCCGAGGCACAATTCTAGTCAATGATCACCGACCAGAAAAGCTGTGATGGGAGAATGAGCAATGTTCCTTGTACTGACATGAGTTACGGATAAAAGTTCTAGTTAGATCAGGGCGTAGATGCTTGATGGATGAGTGGGACAGTCGAGGTCAGCAGTACAGAGCTGATTCTTGCTTAGGAAACCGTAGGTCTGGGATTACAGCGGCGATAGCTGAACAGAACAGTGAAGGTCCATGGGCATATTGGTGAAAAGTGACCGGGACAGCGTAGATCAATGATAATAGATCTGATACGTGAACGGGACAGGAGGAGCTCGTGAATACAGTTGTGATGTTTGAAGGTGACACCGAGGTCAATGAGCACAGGTGTGACCACTGAAAAAGACAGCGCAGGTCAACGAGTGCAGCAGTGATGTGTGAACGGGTCTTTTTCAGTCAGTGCAGAGAGAATGCAGGCTGTCCGTGACAATGTTGGTCACTGACTTCAATGTAATGTGTGACCAGGAAAAAGTATAAACAAAGAAGTGATGTGTCAAAGAAACAGTGTAAGTCAGTGAGTAATGATGTGATGAGTGTACAGGGCAGTGTTGGTCAGTGTGCACAGGGTGTTTGGTGGATTTGGCAGTAAAGCTCATGACTACAGTTTTGGTCGGTGAGCAGAAGAGAATATGTCAATAAGTACAGGTGTGATATGGGAATGGGCAGTCTTGGTCTGTGATTTCAAAGATGATGGTTGAACAGGACAGTGGACAGCAAATACTGGAATGTTTTTGGGTTAATATCAGGTGATTACAGGAATGATTTATAAATGAGGTCGTGTTGGTCATTACAAGCCTGATGGTTGAACGGAACTGTGTAGGTCAATGTGTGCACAATTTACTTGGGGTCAGGTCCATGTCAGTCGTGTAGTACAGAGGTGATCGGTGAAAGAAACATTGTAGATCTTTGAGTATGGGGTGGTGGTGAATGTGGCGTTGCTGGCCAGTAAGTAGAGGGGTGATGGGGAATTCAGACTGTGTTGGTCAGGTTTGTCACGGGTGATGGCTTGACGAGTCGGTGCATCTCAGGGACTATACAATTGATGGGTCAACAAGCCAGTGTGTGTCAGTGTATCCAGGTGTGATTGTCATAGTGTATACCACTGGGTAGATGAATAATATGCGATTGAAATGGTATCGCCCAATCATTGCAGGTGCGATAGTTCAAAAGGAGAATGTAGGTAAGTGAGTACCAAGGTGATGGGTAAATGACACACTTTTGATTAGAGAGTAGGGAGGTGAAGAGGTCAGTATATCATTGAGAACAAAGATAATGGGTGAACAGAACAATGTAGTTCAATGAGTACATGGTTGATGGTTGGAAGAGACACTGTTACTCAATTTGGACAGAGATTATATGTGTTTGGGATATGTTGGATTGATGTGCATGGTTGAATGGAACAGTGTAGGCCAGCTTGTACATGGATGACAAGTGAACAGAACAGTGTAACTTGATGTGCATTTGGATAATAGCGCAGCATGACAGTTTAGATCAGTGGGTACAAGGGTGATGGAAGATTAGGCAGTTTAGATCAGTGTTTAATTGATCAGCACAGATCAATGAGTAATGGTGTGATTGATGAATGGGATAGTGTAAGTCAGTGAGTACACGTATGACTGGTGAACGTGACAATGTAGATAAATTCGTTCAGAGTTGATCGGTGAAAAGGAAAGTGTGCGTCACTAAGTACAGTGCTTGATAGGTGAACTGGTCAGTGTGTACAGCAAAACTTGGTGAGTGGGATAGTATAGGTCAGTAAGTCCGGGCAGGGCGACATAGTCGCTCAGTGGTTCGTACTGTTACCTCACAATGCCAGAGACCCGGGTTAGATTTCACCCTTGGGTAACTGTCGTGTGGACGATTCACATTCTCCCCGTGTCTGTGTGGGTTTCGTCTGGGTGGTCCGGTTCCATCCCACAATCCAAATGTTTGCAGGTTAGGTGAATTGGCCAATCTGAATAGTTCGTACTGTTCAGGGATGTTTAGGTAAGCGCCTTGATCAGGGATAAATGTAGAGCAATAGAATAGGGGAGTGGGTTTCATGGAATATAATTTGCGTGGTCAGTGTGTCCCTGTTGGGCTGAAGGGCTTTTTCCAGTTGCTACAAGGTCTCAAAGGAATGAGAGTGACCAAATCATCTGGCATCAAGCGAGGCACCGGAAAGGACAATGGCAGAAACAGCCCTGTTGATAATGCAAAGTCTTCATCACGACTATCTAGGGTCGAGTGCCAAACTTGGGAGAGTTATCTCAAAACCTAGTCAGCAACAACCTGACACAGACTTACTTCGGGTGTATTACCTTGCAGACAATGCCCCAGACACCACCATTACAACCCTTGAATAAATTCTTCCCTAGAGGCAGGGCACAATCAACAATGGTGGGGGCACAGTGGTATACAGTCCAGACGGGTTTTCCCTGGCGGTTCTCAACAAAGACACCGGATCCCATGAAATGGGACAATGAACTCTCCTGCTGATTACCATGTACTGTGCTCCCTCAGCTTATGAATGAGTACTCCTGCATGCTGAACAACAATTGGAGGAAGTACCGAAGATGCTCTGGGCGCGGGATTTTAATGTTAATCACCAAGTGATTCGGCAACAACTCTCCTGATCGAGCTGATACAGTCTTTATGGACGTAGTTGCTAGACTGTTTCTGCAGTTGCGAAGTGAGGGAACTAATCTGTGGAAAAATCGCTTGACCTCATTCTTAGCAAACTGCTAACTTCAGATACATTCATCCATGAGAGTATCTATAAGGGTGACTACCACACAGTGCTTGTGGAGTTGATGTCCCGCCATCCCACTGAGGATAACTTCAATCCTGTTGTGTGGCACTATCACAAGCTAAATGAGGTCGACTTCAAACAGATTCCAAAACTCAAAAATGGACATTTATGAGACGCTGTGGGCCCTTCGTAGCATCAGAATAGAACTCCGGAACCACTGTCACCTCATGACCTAGAATATCAACCACTCAACTATTGCAACCATGCCAGGGGACCCAATCTGATTCAATAGCGTGTGCAGGAGGACATACCAGGATCAGCACTAGGACATCCCTGAAGGTGAAGTGTCAACCTGGCGAAGCCACCGAACAGGACTACATGTATGTCACATAGAATGGGTAACAGGTGATAGACAGATACATCACACATCCAATGGATTGTGTCTAAGCTTTACAGTCCTCCACATTCTTGCGTGAATGGTGGTGAACAAATAAACAAAGACGAGACAGCACAAATGTCTGAATGATGGAAGAGTCTAGTACAACAGTGCAAAAAATCAGCCTGATGCTTTTGGAACAAACCTCAGCCGCAAGAGCTGACTGGACGATCTGTCTCGTCCTCCTTCCCTGGTGCCCAGCAGATATCAGTGTTTAGTTAATTTGATTCACTCCACGTGATATCAAGAAACGGTTGGAGACGCTGCATACTGCAAAAGATACAGCCCTCACAACATTCTGACAATAGTACTGAAGACGCTGTTCCAGCATCTGCTGCTCCCCTGGCCATTCTGTTCCAGTACAGTTACAATACTTGCATCTACCCGGCGATATCAAAAATTACCTAGGTATGTATTGTACAGAAAAAGCAGAATAAATCCAACCCAGCCAATTATGTCCCATCATTCTGCTCTCGATAATCAGTAAAGTGATGGAAGGTATCAACAACAGTGCTATTATGTAGCACCTGCTAAGCAATAACCTGCGCAGTGATGTCTAATTTGGGATCTTCCAGGGCCTCTCAGCTCCCGACCTCATTCGGCCTTTGGTACAAACAAGAAGAACATAGCTAAATTCGAGGGATGAGATGGAAACAACAGACCATCATATTAAGTTTGTACTTGACCCAGTGTGGCACAAAAGAGCCCTGGTAAATCTGCAATGAATGGGAATTTGGAGGTAAACCCTTCGGTCGCAGACTCATATCTGGCAGAGAGAAAGATGGTTATAGTTTTTGAAGTCCGTTGTCTCGGCTGAAGAACATCTCTGCAGGCATTCTTCATGGTATGTGCCAGGCCTAATCATCTTCAGATACTTCACTAATATTCTTCGCTCGATCGTAATGTCAGAAGTGCGGATGTTTGCTGATGATTGCACAGTTGCTTACCATTCAAACTCCTCGGGTACTGAAATGATCCGTGTTCACATGCAACAAGTGGTAATGAACATTCGTATCACAAAAATACCAGGCAGTGGCAATCCTATTTCAGAGACAATCTAACAAACGCCCCTTTACATTCAATGGTGTTTTCCTTGTTATATACACCATTATTAACATGCTAGCGGTTATAATTCGTCGGAAGCTCAACTGGACTCACCACATAAGCCCAAGAGCTACAAGAGCAGGTTGGATGCTAGAATTACTGCGGCGAGTTACACATCTCCTGACTACACAAAGGCATTCCACTACCTACAATGAAAAAGTCAGGATTGTGATGCAATATTCCTCAATTGACTGAATGAATGCAGACCTAGAATCATTCAAAGCAAAGCAGCCCGTTTCCTTGGCTTTACATCCGTATGGATCCATTTGCTCCAAGACCAAGGTTTTGCAGTTGTATAAGGTGCACTACAGAAATTCATTATTGCGCTTCAGATAGCATCTCCTTAACCCAAAAAGTGTATGGGAACCCAACTACGTTCTGCACCGCTCCCCCACCCAAGCAACTTACCACCCTGATTTGGAATCAATATTGCTCCTCCTGGAATGACGCTGTTTCAAAATCCTAGAATTTCTCTCCCAATGGCCTTGTTGGTAAACAAACTGAAAAGGATTGCAGCGAATGAAGAAGGTCATCACCACTGTCTCAAATAAAAATTGGGTATGGGTAATGAATGCTGTCAGATAAAGATCCACTCATACATAAGTGAAAAATAAATAGCTATTAGTTTAACAACTGATTTTTTTAAATGAATGCAACATATTAGGACATTAACTAAAAACATTAATATTCAAAACAGTTTCAATAAAACATAAAGGAATGTTAGACATGTTTCTGATGCATGAAACAATTACCGTTTCTTTTATCTTCCCAATAGTTCAAAGGTATAGAATATACTGTTCATAGGTATAGAATGTGCTATATCCAGGCAAACAGATGATTTACAATCTGATCAAGCACTGCACAATTCAAAATTATATGGCTTCCATTCAATGTTGCCATTGCTGGCATTGAACACATTCAAATCACTAGCTATTTTAATGTGGAGAGTGTTTAATTGATATGTGAGACAATTCGGGATCTGGTTTATTAACATTGTTTATACAATGGAAGTCGTTGCTGTTGCTAACAGTGCGAAAACATTCTGCTGTATTTTGAGCTGCAAACAAATGGCAGTATTTACACCTTTTCTCCGAAACAAAGTAAATGTCACAATATGTTCTTTGGCAGGAATGCCTCTTTACTTAGGTATAAGTAAGATCACACTTGTTGAAATATAATAATCTCAAAATACAGTTTTTCAATTATCTCCTTCGTTTGGTGCCTGATCACTTCTCAGGACGAAACTGCCTTAAAGGTGCTTATCCTCAATCCAGTCAAATATTTCTCATTGATTTACCTGCCATTTTTTGGCACCATATAAGAGCACGTGGTGATGGAATTAACACATTGGTTCAGATGGAGAATTGGCTCATGATGGGAAATAGTGATTCAGTACAAATGAGTAATTTTCAGATTGTAACTGTAACTAATGAAGTCTCAAACGGTCCAGCCCATCATTTTAGCAGTCTGTGGTCACGCCAATTTCAAAAGATACAGGGAGGCAATTGTTGATTCGGACAACAGGAGTCTGCAAATAAAAAGAGAAAATCCAGGTTAGGTGAGGTAACATGCTGAAATGAATGGATTATAAATAATTTTTTTTTCGCTCTCATGCAGAACATAAAAACAATCAGAATATACATTAACTGAAAAAGACTGGCGAATGCTGTGATAAAAGCAAGTCTGGCTATCCTCACATGCAAACTAATAAAATAACTTACCACACAGATATGTGTAACTCTATGCAGAATTCCCAGCCTGTTACCTGCTCTTGCAACCACAGTATCGATATGGCGTTTCCAGTTCAATATCCAATCATGCTGGGATTTTGATAGTGGAAGAAATTCAGTAATAGTAACACCATTCAGTGTCAAGAGGGCAATGGTTAGTCGCTTTCTTGTTGGAGATGACAACCCCGTGAATATTGACAGTAGGGGTATTCATTGATGGTAACAATATTGAATAGTAAGGGTCGATAGGTATTATCTCCATTGAAGATGATAATTTCCTGGCAATTGTGAGGCGTTTGCTTCTTGTCAGTGTAGTGTTGCATTTTTCTCCAGGTCTGGTTGCAGTTGGACAGAGACTGCTTTGCTCTCAGCGGAGTGGCCAAAATAATGAATATCGTGCAATCATCAGGGAATAGCGGCAATCCACGACACTAACCTGATTATCTCCTGTACAGAAATGACTGGGATGAGATTAACTAAATGACCACACTCACCTCAATTCATGTTTTTGTGTAAGATAGGCCAGCAACCACAGTATCTTGACCCTGAATTGCAGTGACTCGAGTCTTTCTCGATCTCCTTAATATCATACTCATTCAAAAGTGGTCTTGATGTCAAGGGCAGTTACATTCAATTACATTTCTTGAATTCAGCTTTTTGTGCGCTTGTTTGCACCAAGGTTGCAAGGATACGAGGATCTGACTGAATCTGGTGTCGAAAGAAACCAGGTTCAGTGTTTCTGCAGCATGGTTATAAACCGTTCAGTCCATTGTCTTTATGATGGTTCTATTTCACAGGTTTCAGCTTGTAACTGTATATTTTATGATGTTTCACGCACTTATCTCAATACCTCTTAGATCACAGAATCATAGGCGTCTCAAGGAGCAGATGTATGCTTTTCAGCTGATCGAACAAGTAACGTTACTATCTCTCATGCTAATCTACTCCACGTAACTTCACACTTTTTCTATACATATAACCAGCCAATTCCTATTGTGATTACTGGCCATTGAACCTGTCTAATTGACATTTCCAGTCACGAGATAACATGGCCTAAGTACTTACTGTGTGAAAAGCTCCCTCTTTTATCTCTACAATACCAACCATGAGCGTTTGACCATTCAGTCATTTATGTACGATTTCGTTGCATCAAGTCATTTCTCAACCTGTTAAAAAGTTAATGGTTTGCATTTTATTCGAATAATCCTTTATTTCCTGAGAAGAATACGGTTAATGATCATCACATAGACATCATAACCTTCTGAATGACAGTTCAAACCGAGTAATGAATGCTGACAGCGCCAGCAGCAGTCGGTTACGATGAGTGAATCACAGAATGAGATTAACATTATCCACTTCTACTTCCTGATATATTATGTATTGCTCGAAACGTCTGTTATAATTTAAGACTTAGATCATCCACTGTGTAAAGACTCTCGCATTGATCCAAGACATCAAATGAACTTTGGATGCAATATATTTTTAGGAGATTGCAGAGCCATTGGCCTTGATTTTTGTGTCCTCTTTGTCTACAGGAGTAGTGCCAGAGGACTGGAGGCTAGCAAACGTGGTTCCCTTGTTCAAGAAGGGGAGTAGGGATAATCCTAGTAACTATAGGCCAGTGAGTCTCACTTCTGTTGTGGGCAAAGTCTTCGAGAGAATTGTAAGGGATAGGATTTATGCACATCTGGATAAGAATAATGTGATCAAGGATAGTCAGCATGGTTTTGTGAAGGGCAGGTCGTGCCTCACAGACCTTATTGAATTCTTTGAGAAGGTGACTAAGGAGGTAGATGAGGGGAAAGCGGTAGATGTGGTATATATGGATTTTAGTAAGGCGTTTGATAAGGTCCCCCATAGTAGGCTACTGCAGAAAATACAGAGATATGGCATTGAGGGTGAGATGGAGGTTTGGATTAGGAATTGGCTGGCTGGAAGAAGACAGAGGGTAGGAGTTGATGGCAAAGGTTCATCTTGGAGTGCTGTCACTAGCGGTGTTCCGCAAGGATCTGTTTTGGGACCATTGCTGTTTGTCATTTTTATAAATGACCTGGAGGAAGGGTTAGAAGTTTGGGTGAGCAAGTTTGCGGATGATACGAAAGTCGGAGGAGTTGTAGACAGTGAGGAAGGATGTGGCAGGTTACAGCGGGATATAGAGAAGCTGCAGAGCTGGGCAGAAAGGTGGCAAATGGAGTTCAATGTAGCTAAGTGTGAGGTGATTCACTTTGGTAAGAGTAATAAAAAGATGGGGTACTGGGCTAATGGTCGGATACTTGGTAGTGTGGAAGAGCAGAGGGATCTTGGTGTCCATGTACACAGATCTCTGAAAGTTGCCACCCAGGTAAATAGTGCAGTGAAGAAGGCATATGGCGTACTGGCTTTTATTGGTAGAGGAATTGAGTTCCGGAGTCCTGAGGTCATGCTGCAGTTGTATAAGACTCTGGTGCGGCCGCATCTGGAAAATTGTGTGCAGTTTTGGTCGCCATACTATAGGAAGGATGTGGAGGCACTGGAACGGGTGCAGAGGGAGTTTACCAGGATGTTGCCTGGTATGGTAGGAAGATCCTATGAGGAACGGCTGAGGCACTTGGGGTTGTTTTCATTGGAGAAAAGAAGGTTTAGGGGTGACTTGATAGAGGTGTACAAGATGATTAGGGGGTTAGATAGGGTTGACAGTGAGAACCTTTTTCCACGTATGGAGTCAGCTATTACAAGGGGGCATAGCTTTAAATTAAGGGGGGGTAGATATAGGACTGATGTTAGGGGTAGGTACTTCACTCAGCGAGTCGTAAGTTCATGGAATGCCCTGCCAGTAGCAGTGGTGGACTCTCCCTCTTTATGGGTATTTAAGCGGGCATTGGATAGGTATATGGAGGATAGTGGGTTAGTGTAGGTTAGGTGGGCTTTGATCGGCGCAACATCGAGGGCCGAAGGTCCTGTACTGCGCTGAATTCTTCTATGTTCTATGTTCTAATTTACTTTGAATGTTCTGCAGATCTCCATTAGAGAGAATGCAAATATGTGGCAATACCCTGAGTACTACTTGGAAATTGGAGAAAATTCGATTTCTTGACCCTACTAGCCTGCGTGATCCAGAGACACACAGAATGCTGTCAAAAAGGGAGTTGTAGAAATTTGGCTGACTGACAGTCAAGAAATGTTGAAGACGTTTTAAGGCTGTACTATTTCTGACTTGTTGTGAAACATGTAGATCGTGATTTTCCCATGGATCTTCTGTGCCGGTTCGTTCAACTGTTAAATGAATTAGATTTGAAACGAAATAGCGGGGTTTATGGCTGTCTCAGTGAAGTATACTGATGCTGCGCACTGTAATCATTGCACTGGTGGAAAGTTTAAATACATAACCTGATAGATGTGCTGTTGCTCTACCCTGGAGTCTCTGGAGATCCCTGAGTTTGGTTATTATTGGAGTGTCATTCATCCAGGCATCTGTCGACAATCACATCAAATTCCTTACCTGTACCTATTAAAATATGACAGAATTTTGAAAAACAGGTCGTGATGCCCAGTTGCAGAATTGCCCAAAATCTATAACGTAAAAAAAAAATTCTCGATCAATTTATCTTCTCAGAATGACAGCAGTCCCTGTTTTCAAATGTTGCTCAACATTAGAACGTGCATATATTATGGACAGCATTGTGCAGAATACTTTGAGGGTTACGACTGGGACATCTTCAGAGCGCTACTTTGAAGGTACTTTATTTTCTTTATGCCTTGAAAATAGATAAGAGAATGTAAGAGAATGAGGGGAGAGTAAACTTATAAAAAAAAACCTTAGTACATGTTCTGGATTTAACAAGGATTCAAATACCACAATGGTAAATGGTGGAATATTCTTGAGACAGGTAACACCAGTATCAAACTCTATAGTTACTTTTCGCTGGTGAAGTATTTCCACTAGTGGATGTGAAGTTTCTTTAAAAAGTAACCAACTGGCAGTTCAATCGCATTGTCATCTTCCTGTAGCAGTACGACACCAATTCTTATGTCACTAACATTGATGGCAACTATGAAGGCTTTTGCAAGGTTTGGTGTCGCTGTAACTTTTATTTGTTAACATTGCTTTGAAATGGCCAAATGCCTCCTCACATTCTTCTGTCCACCGAAACTTTTTTGATCTTCTTCAGCAAATTGTTTAACGCTGCCGCTACACTGATGAAGTTTGGAACAAGCCTTCGATCCAATCTGCTTAATCCTAAGAACGAAAGCAGATATTTCTTCGACGTTGGTCGTGGAAATTCCTCAATGGCCTTCATCTTTGCAGTTCATAGTGTAAACCTTCCATAACCGACGTTATGAACCATGAACATCAATTCTGCTTTCGCCAATTCAGTTTTGTTTAAGTTTATTATCGGTTTTGCTTCTCATAGTCATCCAAAGACCTCTTCCTGCTCTACCATGTGATTTTTTGAGGACGTACTGAAGATCACTACATTGTCTAAGTAGACTGAAAAGATTATTACCCTCGCCAAAACTCCGATTATGCGCCTTTGGAATGTGACGGGGGCGTTCATCATTCCGACGGGCATCAGCTTAAATTGATATATCCCATTTGGGGTTACAAATGCAGAACTTTCTGTCTCTGTCTCTGATAAAGGTACCGACCAATAACCACGTAGTTTTCCAAGTTAGTAACGTAATTACCTTGTCCGACTTTCTTGATGCAGTCCTCCAATCGCGGAATTCGATATGAGTCCAATTTTGTAACGGCATTGACTTTCCAATAATACAACCAACATCGTTGATTCCCAGCCGATGTTAGGAAATAAGACAATCAATGAACTCAACTCGGACAAGTTCGGTTCAATGATATCCTCCTTGAGCATAGCGTTTGCTTCCTTCTGGACCTATCTGGCATTAAAAGGATTAAGCTGATAGGGGTGTTGTTTTATTGGAGCAGCATTCCCTGCATCTACTTCAGTAACAATAGCGTTCACCCTCCCCGTCTGGTCGCAACATACGTCCATATACTGCAGTAACAAATCTTTCAGCAGCGTTCTGTGTTCCTGAGGCAGATACATTACGAACCTACCCCACTCCTTAAAGATCTCTTTATTTTAAAATTTATTTTGTGAGACATCAAAATCCACATCATCTGAATTTGATTCCTCACTCTGCAGGGCAGTAACTAACACCAGTTTCTCCAGTTCTTTCTCTCCAGTATAATGTGGTTTCAATTGTTCACATTACATACCGGAAAGCTTTTCTCCCCCCATCTGGCATCTTTACTGGATAGTACACCTGACTCAACCTTTTCTTAATGTTATGGGGACCATTCATCTGGTTTTGAAGAGATCCCGTCCCTCGATAACAATACTAATCCGCCTCCCCTCGGGAAGACTTTAAATTTCAGTTTTTTTTATCTGCCAGTTTTTATCATTCTATGCTGTGCTGT
This sequence comes from Chiloscyllium punctatum, assembly GCF_047496795.1. Classification (NCBI taxonomy): domain Eukaryota; kingdom Metazoa; phylum Chordata; class Chondrichthyes; order Orectolobiformes; family Hemiscylliidae; genus Chiloscyllium; species Chiloscyllium punctatum. Next base: position 12,211,074 of record NC_092781.1, on the reverse strand, counting down.
ATTCTATGCTGTATCATTTTAGCTGCTGTTTGGCATAAACTCTACTCAATATAATCTCCCCCCTCACATCTGACACAATCCAAATGTGAGATCTCCGACTTTAGCCCTGTCAATTTCTCTTGAATTACTTCCAAAGGGCCTCTGACTTCATGTCCTAATACTAACTCAAAGAGGGTAAATTGAGTAGATGAATTTGAGGCATCTGTAACGGTAAACAATACGAATTGGACACCAGTATCCCAGTCATTCAGATAATTTATCATTAAGCTCTTATCGTGGTCTCCAGGGACTGTCGTCTCCTTTCTAAAGTTCCCTGGGATTCAGGACATAACGCAGTTGATTGAAAGTGATGTGTGCCTCAACTATTCATGATTCCTTAAACAGCCTTTCAGTCAAAATAGACCCTTGGTCTGATTGAATTTCTCAGGGTAGCCCATACCACACGAAGGGAGCTACTAACCTCTCTACCACCCATTCTGCTTTAATAATCCGAAATGGAATTGCCTTCCGAAATCTATTAAACACAACCAATATAATGAGCAAATACTCATTCTCAATTTTAGTTTAGAACATGCTCAATCAACTATAAGCCTCATGAAAGGTTCTTTCAATGAGGGAACTGGCAACAAAGGTACTGATTTTATTACTGTCTCTGGCTTAGATAACTTTGGCGTATATGACATTTTTGACAAAAGATAACCACATCGTTGTACATTCCAGGCGAATAGAAACGTTTTTGTCCCTCACCGTGAGTCTCCCTTTCACCAAGGTGACATCTTCCTTGTTGTTCATGTACTACCCATAATACTTCCTGCCTGTATGCTACCAGCAACACAATCTGGCACACTTCTGCCCATGCATCCTTTGCAGTAACCTGCTGAGGACTCTATTTTCGTCTTTGGGTTCTATCTTTAAGATAATATCCCTCAAGGATATTGTCTGCCTCTTTTTCGGAGTATGCATCAACATATGTATCTTCCTTTGTCTCGGCTTTCTATTAGAGCTCCATTACCCTTTCAGGACTGAGCACTTCTGTCTGAACCTCTGCCTGTTCAGATTTTTCCTGCACTATAATTTCAAACAGGGTGTGGGATAACTGAATCTAAACTTCTTCATCTTTCGCTTCAGCTTTTGCTTCGTTCCGTGACCTATGATTGTGGCATCGGTTTACTACAGTCTGGGAAAATTCCAGGGTATTTTTCGTGGATCTCCTCGGTTACCTGGTGTTCATGGTGCTTCTCTACAAGAGTGGATGTCAGTCCCATCTTGTATCATGTTAAATCATTCCCAAGGACAAACTGTATTACTGGAAGTGACACGCTGTCAATCACTCCTGTGGTTACTTCCCCAGGCCTGAGTGGACACCCCAACCTGACCTTACACAGGACAACGTCGAGTTGGAAAAGATAGGATCAGACCTTGAAGACCATGTTGACAGCGTGTTTTCAGAAGTACCCGAATAACTGGGATAAAGGCATCCCATTCGGACATTCTGCCATTCGAGATGCCCCAAACGAATCTACTCAGTTCACTCCTTTCGAGTTAATATTTGGGCATGAAGTGAGAGGCCCTTGCAAATTAATTAAAGAAAAACTGACAGAACAAAGTCTGGGTTCTAACACCTAGATTATGTATCAGAGGTGAGGGAGAGATTAAATTGCGTAAGTTAGGTAGCTAACGAACATCTAAAGTGGGCACGGCATGGAATGACGCAGGTGCCAGATGAAAGTTCTGAGATTGGAATGTTTTCACGAGGTGGTGAAGAGTTAGTACTGTTACCAGTGACACGTAATCCCTACAAACCAGGTTTAGCGGTCTATATAAAATTAAGAAAACGTTAGTTAAGGTGTAATATGCAGTAAAGATGCCAGATAGAAAAGGTATGTCACGTGTATATTTTGAAACTCGATTGAAGTAGCGAGAAAGAGCTGGAGAAATCAGGTGCTGGCTACTGCTCCACAGAGTGAGGAATCAATCACAGATGGTGTGGATTTTGATCGTCCTCAAGATAGATTTAAATGAATAAGTCCTACAAAGTGGGATAGGTTAGTAAACTATCTGTCTCATGTGCTTAGAATACAGTTGAAATGTGTGTTACTGCTGTATAAGAACATATGTCAGTATCAAATGGGGAGGACTAATGCTATATGCCATGAAGTCGCTGTGGGGAGTACTGCTCTGATAAAACCAAACCCCTATTGGATCAATCCTTTCAAAGTAAGACATGTTGATAAGGAGTTGGAGACCATGCTTGATGATGATAACATCCAACCAAACCAGAGTGAGTGGTGGTCACCGATCGTTGTAGTTACCAAACTGGACAGTAATCAACGATTTTGTGTAGATCAACAGAAGGTCAACGCCCTTCCAAAATTGTCCTCATATCCAATTTCGAGATTGGAGGACTGTATCGAGGAAGTCAGAAAGCCAGTTGGATAACTAAGTTGGATCAGTGACTGCGAAAGAAATTTTTGAGTTAGCAATCCCAAAAGGCCGATATTAATTTAAAGAAAGCCCTTTGGAATGAAAAACGCCCATCACATTCCACAGACTCACGAACAGAATTTTGGCTGGGCTAACAAACTGTGCAGTCTATTTGGACGATGTAGTGATTTTTTCTAAGTCCTGAAAAGATCACATGGTAGGGTAAGCAAAGCTCTTTGAACGACTCGAGAAGCAAAATTGGTAATAACCAAAAACAAAACTGAATTTGCGCGGACGTGATGTTCTTTGGACATAACATCGGTTGTGGATGGTGACCTCATAGAACACAAAGACAAAGGCCATCGAACAATCCCCTTGACCAAGCTGGAAGAAAGAGAAGCTTTGATTCTTGAGATGAAATGGATTCTACCAGACGTTGTTCCAAATGTCAACACTGTCGTGACACCATTAACAGATTTGCTGAAGAAGAACACAAAGTTTCAGTGGGCAGAACAATGCGACCATTTGAAAGCAATATTATGCACCAAACCAATTTTAGCTGCATAAATTATTTCAAACATTTTAAAGTTGCCATCGATGCTCGTGACATCAGAGTTGATCTGTATTCCCGCAGGAAGATGAGGATGGGAATGTAAAATGCCAGTTGTTTATTTTTTGAAAAAGTCACCATCCACCCGAGGAAATATATCAAATCGAGAATGCACTATTAAGCAGTACAACATTATAATGTGCATGTCATGAACAATGTGCCAGAAATAGTTGTATTCTTCTCAGTTCCTGACTTTATGTTCCTCCATGTGAATTCTGAACATCTCTGGAAGTGATGTTTTAAACTCCTCCAGCAGAGTAATCTCTCTTATAGCCTCATTGATCCTATCTATCTTTAACACACGCACCCATCAAAAAAATGACTGTTTAATTATTTCGAACTTACCATGTCTATCTTTGTTCCTTCATTCCGATTCTGAAATGATGTCTTTATGTTTCTGGTATCGAATTATAGCACTTAAAATACCTTATTTCCCTTGTTCATAATCTCTTGACCCCTCAACTTACTGCATGTTAAATACCTCACTAGATCAATCTACCAGGTTAGTCTGATCTCGCATTACCTATAAATCCTTGGACCACTTGATCTGCCTTTGGAATTATAAACTGAAATAAAGAAGGGTTCAGCATCTTTTTCATCAAAATGTGGCAGTGTTTTGACATATTTGTGTAAGTCATGACCTTCTATTTTAAACTCCATCCTGTTAAAAAGATTTTGTTGACTAAGCGGCAAATTCCGAAGTTCAAAATCTCTCCTTTTTTGTCTCGCGTTTTCTTCTCTGTGTCCTTCCGTCTACCTTACTTTTCTCTCTCTTTCTCTATCTCCTTCTACTCTCGCACTTGTTTCAGCTGAGAACCTTCTCTCTCTCTCTCTCTCTCTCTCTCTCTCTCTCTGTCTCTGTTTCTCTCTCTGTCTGTGTTCTTGCTTTCTTTCTCTTTCTCTCTCCGTTTCTTGTCTTTGTCATTCTCTTTCTCACTCGCTGTTTTTATCTTTTAACTCGAATTTACTCAGTTGTAATTTAAGTTTTTTTCTACCTCTGCTGTACTTGTCTATTTCTCGAACATACTTAAGTGCTTGGGCAATTCCCTTACAATTTCAGCTTCACATTTGCCCTTCGTTATACCCCCATCTAAATTCTTTGCTATTTCTGAAAGCATGATCTTTTTTATTTCATTCTAAGTTTTCTTGCCAAAATTGAGAATCACCTTCAAATGTCAGAATCTCTTTACCAATTTTAAGAACAATTTCTCTCACTTTTACTTTATCAACTACAACTCACCGAAATTAAACAAATCATCACATCAATGAGTTACTTAATGATTTGGGACACTAACCTGCAAGTGCTTAATTTCTGGGGCTTTTACATACCCAAAATCAATTCAAATCTGTCCAAACCTTAAATTGCATCTGCCTAAACATTTTCAAGACGCGAATCCAAAACCCAGCCTGTTCAAATTCTGGCAACGAGCCCCCTAACTGTTGAAATCCCGGACGAGCCCCCAAACGGGGTAAAACCCTCTACTACTTTAAACCATAAACACAGAAAAAGTTTCACCCTGTGCTGCAATCTGTTAAATTTCGAGAGGCAAAGAACTATCACCAAAGTAATTATTTCATGTAAACATTTCAAAGGTTATTCTTTAAATCAAACAGAGAACGTTCTCGAATAACTATTGACAACTTCTTTTCCTGAAACTTTATTTTACCTCCCTCTCTACAATGCTGGTCCAATATAAAATCCCAATTAATATGTATTTAAAGAGCACGCTTTAAGACCACTCATCTTTTCCTCGTGTCTTATGTCGGTTGTCCTGTGTAGAATCTCTCTCCAGGTCGGTTTAGATATTTTTTTGTTTCCGTGAACACTCCTTCTCCAGACAGGTATTGGTCAGAGAGCTCTGACGAGCAGCCGACATCTGTTGGTCTTTTGGCATTTCTCTTTGCTGCTCTGTCTACTGTTCAAAATGTCTGGTATTTAAACCCAAAATATCGGATTGTTTCATTGGTTAAAATGTTATCAAAATACAAAATTCAGTTTCGTTCCTTGGGGCATAATTTAAACAGATTGTCCGAATTTGAAATTTGTTTTGTCTCATGGCAACTGAGCTACGGCTGTCTTTTCGACCAAATGTTACATTTGTTACTTTGTTTAGATCACTTTGTTCTGTGTCAGGTAGTTTTTCTCGCTTTTCAGGTCTCTTCAATTTGCATTTCACCGCTGCACCTTCTGATTAAGAGACAGGAGTTTGGTTTTAACAAAAGGTTCAAATGAGAAGATGAATCTGTTCCAACCGTTGCCAAATTGAAATGGATCGTTGCTCCTTTCACAAAAGAAAACCATTCAAGAGGAGCAGATTGTGTCACAGGTCTGGGTAGGACGCTGCCCATTGAAGCTGCAGTGGTCCGTTTCTGTTGGCAGCTTTGGATTAGAGGGAGTTGTGGTTACACCCTGCAGTTTGTCCCTGTTTCACTCCGTGTAGAGCCGGGGGACCGAGAGTTATTGATGCTGTTTGTATGCAATCACTTCACAGATATTAGTTAAATAAATGTCAGTACGTAGTTAGTGCAATTGAATTACCTGAAATAACTGAAGCTCAGTTCCTTGGTGGTGTTGCACCACTAAACGTCCAGTTCATTGATGAATACTGACCAATTGAGAAATAGAGACAAGCGTGAACATGTCATGGAAAATCCCTTAATGCACGATGATGGCGGGAATCTGAAGGGCCGTTGGACAGCTGGAGCTCTCAGGCTCTTGTCAACAACTTTCCGAATTGCATCACCGAGAACGCCAGTGGCCTGAGGAGACGCAAAGAACCAGAAGAAAGAAAACATTGCAGGGTTGAAGTTGCCCAGCCATTTCACGGTAACGGTCCTTGGTACAACAGCAAGATAATTGGTAGCAGTGGAATTCAACCCCGTGACTCGGGTAAAAAATCAAGTTTATATCCAACGTCTTTGTCCATTCAACCACGTGAAGCTACACTGCAAACGTTGTTCTAAGTCGAAGCTCCTGGCAAAGACCGGCAGGTCTGGCAACAGGAGCGAATCAGAGTGAAGGTTTTGGATCGAGTCTCTCTTCCTCAGAACGGTGTCATATTTGGAACTATTTCACTGTCGTTCTACGAATATGGTTTCAAATTCGATGATGGGTTGCTACAGGAAACTGATAGGAAATCAGCAATAATGGTTGACGGGTATTTTCAGTGCGGGATAAGATTTATGCGTCTGTTTGCTTCAAATTACAATAAGAACAGAATTATGTTCATTGGGATTACTCTGTTGCTGTTAAAAGGGTACAGCTCATTATGAATATAATGTATCAGATTTTTATTGCACATGCAGTGGTTTGAAGGTCTTTAATTCTGGAAATCATGTTACTTCCTTTTGAAGAGCTTTTGTTATTTTTTTTGTCTTCTGCGTCCTCACCTTCAAACATTGTGACTGTAACTTACAGAATCAAAACAGGTTATCGGGCATTATCTTTTCAGTATCTTCCTACATGATCTCTGCTGAATAAGAATTTGATATGTTGAGAGGTGGACGTTTGAAACAAAAAAAGCAATATGTTGGTAATGCTTACTGGTGTGATAGAGAGAGAAACAGAGTTGCCGTTCATGATTGCAATTAAGTCAATGTAAAGTATAAAGTGGTCACCTAGTCTGTTTTTGTCTTCCCATTGCAGAGGACACTGCATTATGAGCAGGGTGTGCAGCAGCTAAAGGGTAAATAAAGCTGTCAATCATCTGCAAACACTATTGAAAGTCTCGGACAGTGAAGGGGGATGAGAAAAATAGGAATACTTGTCCATAATACATCAATATGTAAAGATGCTGATGGACAGACTGGTATTGAGATCTTAAAACCATTCAAATGAAGTACCAGGATATCAGCACCTCTTCAAATAACACAGAAGATCAATTTCCCCCTTAAAGGCACCTCTCATCGTGTTAAGAACAGGAATTAACTTTGTTACATTAAAGTTAAAAAACAAAAGAAAGCTAGATACATGAATGCTTGAATCTTAAAATTGCAAGCAAAACATTGCTCTATGCGAGTACAATTCAGCAACTCAATGCTAGAAGGATTGCACCTCTAGCTCAAATCCATACCCAATAATTTCAGTTTTTTTGTCAGAACTTTCAGATTTTGCGACATGAATACTGGCAAATCTAAAAGCTTGGACATGCTCAACAATTCAATGTCCCATAGATTTCTACACAAACACACCAAGTCAGGAAGTGACAGGAATAAGGACAAACATTGCATTCGAAAGTACTGTGGTTTCCTTGAATTTGACTGTTTTTTGAAGTGTCTTCCAAAACTGCCCAAATTGTTTCCATCTCCTGTGTCTCAGAGCTAAAACATATGCTCGATTATCCTGAAACAAACGTGGGCGTTATTGTTTTCATTCCCTGTCCAATATATGAAATATAAAAACAATCCACCATTGAAAATCTCTTGACATATGCGAATATAATGATATTCCCAAAATGTCTGTAGAACCTGCCTAGCCGTTTTTACAAACGCTGCATAATTGTAATCAAACCCCATAGGCTAGTATTTCAAAATCCAAGTTCTAAAAATGAACAACAGCAAAAAGACGATTGTAATTTTTCTGATATGCGTGAAGGTGTATACATTGCCAACGGACAATCATAACTAATATAACTTGTAATCGACAACACGAAGTTGACATTTCGGGCAAAAGCCCTCATTAGGAATATTTCTGATGAAGGGCTTTTGCCCGAAACGTGGCATTTCCTTCTCCTCGAATGCGGCCTGAGCTGCTGTGTTTTTCCAGCATCACTCTGATATAAACTCTGGTTTCCAGCATCTGCAATCCTCATTTTGCATATATTAGATTTCTGATGAGTACAGTGAAATTGTCAGTTAATTGTCGCTTCTGGAATAATCCAGCTGCTCATGACACAGAACCATTTGCAAGCAATATCGTCTTTATCACGAGTGAACATTTTGTTCAAATGTCTTGGCTGTAAATTGGACAAATCGATTAACTGTGGAATATCATGGCTAGTATATGACAGATGACTCTACTTTAGAGGTTTAAGTAGTTGAACGAACATGGATATTTCACGCTACTTTAAAACTTAGCTGTCAACTTACAGTGGAGTCCAGCGTTTAAAAATGGAGGTATGCAAGAACTCAAAAGCTGAAGCACAAATACTACTTCAACGAGAATATGTGTTGATAACCCGGAACTGGACCAGATGTATAAGTAACATTTGCAATGCCGACATGGAGAATTGTTATGAAAAATAATATCATAGTATGAGATTGCTGGAGATGATACAACATTCAATAATACCATTTCTCCATTTCTGGCTCATTGAACATCTAATTTTTCTGGACCCGGAGTCTCTGTGGCCTCAGTTTGCCGCTGGAATGTGTCTCAAAATCAAAGCATTCAGCAGCGAAATCAAAATGAATGGGAGTCAAAACATTCACTACACAAATCATATGCAACCATGCAATCATACATAAAATATTACTTTTATATCGCAGCGCCAGAGTACTTCATTCTACCCAGGACAACATGGACATGATTCCCATAAATCAAGCTGCTGATTTCTCAGTGCAAGATTTACATTGAGTTTCTGAAAACTATAGGCACAAGTCGATAAAAAGTGAAAGCATCAAACAAGTAGAAGTGTCAGTGGCTGCAAAAATATAAACCATTGTGAAGATTATATATAGCTGTGATTGTCAGCAAATCGCTTAGGAAACAAATCTCAGACATGCGATTTAATGCCACAGCTGAGTGTGATGAAAAAAACGTAACGTTGTCTGAGACAGCAAGAAGGAAATGATGCATTTAACAAAACAAACCTTCTGTAACACAGTGTCAGAAACACAACTAGGTTGGCTATAATAGAGAGAGAAATTGTTAACTGTAAACAAAAATACTTCGTTGTTTCATAAAAAATTCAAACGTAAAGAATTGCTTGTAAAGTTTAGAATTTAAGCCTCTCCTCCTGTGGGCATTATTGTTTTTCTTCTGGGTGTAGTATAATGTTGAGAGTTAAAATAAACCCAATAAATAGAACAATAATGTAAAAACAAATCTTGTGATCTCATATATAAAAGAGAAAATTGATGTTCACATGGAAAGCAAAATAAAAATACCACTTCAGGAAAGTCAATCAACAAAAATCTTCGGAGCTGAAGCGCACTATATGAATTGGCTGGTGACGGAATCGTCTTCTGAGAAAGAAACACATTATCTGTCTAGAAAAATGACCAATTCTCCGCCATGTTGAATATCTCAAAATAATAAAGTTGTGACAGTCGCGCCATTGAATCGGACAAATTTCTGTTTCGAAGTGAAACTGTTTGATTTTAAACCTGAAATATTCTGAATGTGTAAATTAATCAATCCAACTATGAATCTGAAGTATGGTTAATGTGAACCTCATCTGAAAATGTGTTTCTGGAGAAGCGCAGCAGGACGGGCAGCATCCAAGGAGCAGGAGAATCGACGTTTCGGGTATGAACCTTGCTGGAGCTCAGAAATCCAGCATCTGCAGTCCTCACGTTCTTCCCTATTGTGAACCTCAACCAGTTTCAGACAGAATCAATCTGAAATAGAATTTGGATCACTTCCAGTATGAATCATTTTCATCCACATCTCGATTCTGATAGAATCTGAATATAAATGAAAATCATTTTCAATATTAAAATAAATCTATTTAAATCTTAATCGGAACTTTTCTCATTGTGAACATTAACCAAAATCAACCTGACTGTGAATCGGCATCAATTTCAGTGCTGCAGAATCAAACTGAATTGCGATAATGATCAATCGTAAAAGGAATATTCATAGTCCTGAAATAGAACTTGTTTTAATTTTATGCATTGACTAATCACAATATTCGTCTGCCAACTAATTACTCTCAGTCTGAGTTTAAAACATGATGAATATAAATTGAAATCAATGGTAGTTTGAATAATTTAAAATGCGAATCAGAATCATTCCTTAAAAAGCCTGAACTCATGACTGTATAATTCATAATCATTCAGAATTCAGCTGAATCAAGCTGAAATTATACCTGATCTGGAACTGAATCTGTGTTACTATGAATCTGTCTGAATGTGAAACTTGTTTGATGTGAATCTCGTTACTTTTGAATCATTTTGATGATGAAACTGATTCTATCTGAATGAGAACAGCAATCTTTCTCAATGATAATCAATCTTCTTCTCAGTGTTAATTCCGTAAACTGAAATGGTCAATCACAATTTGCAAATGAAACGAGCTTCAGGGTGTCTGAAGCAGGTTCAAGTGAATTTGAATAATTTCAAACGTGAATTTGCATCAGCCTCAAACTCAGTCATGCTGGAGGTGTATTCAAGCCATAATAATCTGAGTAACTTGCACTCTAAATGCGAATATGAAGCACGATTCTCTATAATAGTATCAGTATTGAATTCAAGGTTGAATCATTATGATTTTATTTCGATTTGATGAAGAATTATTTTGTTTTAAAGCTAGGTGCGGTACTTTCTGAATGAGGAATGCTACCAGTCAAAAATAAGATTCGTTCCTATATATCCAGCAACAGCAGCTGCACTATAGCGCGAAGGATACAAAATAAAATAATAGCAAAATTGTCCAAGGTACGGCACGGTGATCATTTTCGGTATTTAAAAACAAAATGTGGATTGAGTTCATGATGTTGGCACAGATCGCACTGAGTATAATTTCATGGGTTATTTGACAGACTGATTCTTGAGCAGCACGATCTAATCGTAAGCAGGAAATCGACACCAGGAAATAATTCTACAGCAGTTAACATTACATATAAGAAAGAGCGAGCGAGAGACAGAGAGGAAAGCAGGAATGAACCCATGCCGAATATGATCAGTTAACTCACAGAAAATGTGTAAAATAATAAAAAGAATTTCGTTACACCGTGATAACGGGCTGAGACTTCAGTTTCAAAAACAGAATCGATGCAAGCAGACTGTACTTACACTCAAGAAAAGAATTGCAAACTCATTTTCCATTGCATCAGCAAATTTCAACGAAATTGATTTAAAACATGGCGTCACTATCCTAGTTCATTCTAAACAATTATGTCCATAGCGGCGCCTAAAATCTTGCATGTGGCGTTGTCAGCAGAAAACAGAGGGGAAAAGCATGGTGTTCTCTTTCAATTGTGGATTCAGGTGGGATGTAACAAAAATAATTCTATGGGTTAAGTGACCCATTTTTTAACTCCTTTGCTACTGATAATATATCGATAGTTATGAAATAAAATCTTATGGTATATACATTAGATTCAGTAGAAATTTATGAAAACAAAAAGTGAATCTGTAACCTCAATGCCTTCTGGCCATTATCGACCAGGCTTTATGACGGCTGGTTTGGAGAACTCGAGTTTCCAGGAATCAGTCACGGTCTCAGTCCGAGGTATGCTGAAAAGGGTCTCTCGCATTAATACTATCTTTGTTTCTTTCAGTACACTCCCAAAAATCAATTTTGCATAAAACTACACATCAGCGGGCCGTGTCACGTGGTTTCTTATCCGCTGAAAATACTGTCACGGACTAAACCAGTAAACTTTCCAATTTTCTTCAAGTGCCGTTTGTCACGTCCAAATAGTCTTCTTAATTAATTCTTAACTAGCTGGTTTTAAAATAACATTATAACGCTGTCCCGACACAAGGTAAATAATGATGGACTGGTCTTGTACTTTGACACTCCCACCGTGTTGAAAATGATTTTCTTCCATTCCGGCAGACAGGTAAGAGGGAATCTTTTTAGTTGTGGCTCAATATTCCAGTCCTGGAGTCCTAAACAACTGCTTCTTCTCTATTTCATGCACTTGTGGGCAAATGCTCCACAGGTGTAAGTGAAGTTGCATTTTGTTAGAGAGGTTTTCAGGGTATCCTTTCAGGTTTTCGTCTAAACTCATATGACCACTTAGAATTCGGAAACTCAGAATGCATTTACATTAAATGCAACAATCGGTGATATGCTTGCACTGTTGGTAAATCTCTTGAGATGTGATGTGTCTGCAGTACGTGTTTCAAATTCAGGAGGATGGGTATCTCGGCTGTTGTATCGAGAATAAGCTTGGTTTCTGATTTATACTCCTCTACTTTGAGCGCTTTATTCCTCAGTCATCTGTCGCTTGGCCTGGTGCATTGCAATCAATGCTGCATTTTATCATTTCAGTACTTCATTGGAAATTGCATATGCCACAGATGCCTAAATGTGTTTCAGTTGTTTGATGCTTTTTTGACCGCAAGGCAGTATTGGCGTCTGCTGAGAGGGCGATAGTTCGTGTGCTATGGGATTGTGTGAGTGAACAGATACATTCCGCAGGAACATGAAAACAATTAGGTCAAGTAATATGCGGGTGATATGGAGATAAATATGAGCAGGTGATGTGGTGAGTTGGCAATATTGAGTCAGAAAACATGTGTTAATAATACCAGGAATTGGTAGCAGTAATTGGGGAAGGATTAGCATGTTGAAAGGTGAGTGAAAATCGACAAAGTGGATAATCTTATTCATTAATAAGCAGAATTTACACTGGCTAATGCAGCAACATCAAAGATGTGAATCACAAAATGCAGGTCATGAAACTGCAGAAAAATAATGCAGCAGCGTGGCTCAGCTGTCAAAGCTGGGGAATTGCCTTTTGATTCTTTGCAGAGGCATGGATTTGAGTTGCACTTTTGCAATTATGGATTATCGTTTTTCAAATTCTACTTTGCATGAACAAGTTAACGAAATTTGCTGTTGTGTTGTGGAAACACATTGACGCATGATCCAAAGTGATGATCTAAATTTGAAAAAAAAACGTTTGTAGTTTTCAACAAGGAAGATTTGGCTGTAGCCTTAATTCCAATTTCCTGTCCATGCTTTTTAACGTTTCACTATTTTATCACGAGTTAAAATCAGTACTTGAATGCATTCACTGACCACAGTCAATGATGTCAGAGGAAGAGTTCAAAATCTTAACCAAATATTATTATTTTTCATATTCCTTTTTGCCTTGGGGAGCAGCTGCCTTCTTGTAGTCTGTGATCCTTGTGGTGTAGACATGGCTCTGAATGTCATGACAGATGACCCATGGGTACTACATGTTGCTCAAAGGAAGCATCGAATGTAAAAGCAATCTACCTGTGCAGAACTTCACGAATTATTGGTTCAGCACAATCTGTTGCATTGTATCCAACACCAATCATCACTCAGATCGATATCACTGATAAAACCAGACAAACTAGATCATGTGAGTTGAAGGCATACATAATGGTCATCGAGTAGGGCTAATTGCATCAATTGGGCAGACATTTGGCAGATGGACCATAATACTGAAAACATGAGGGGTTTGGGAATATTGTTTTATGGAGGGACCTAAGTCTCCTTGCAAGTTAGCAACCATGTGCAGTGAGCGATGAGGGACACGAATGTGAGCGGGTATTGCAAGAACAGTAAAGCAGTGAGCCAGGGAAGTCTATCAAATAATAAATGTCAATTCTAAGACAGAAACTGAACCGCTAGTTTGTCAACTGATTACTTCAAGTTTGAATGGAGATAGTTAAAAAATGAGAAAAATTTACTGGCATAGTTAATCGCATTGAAGTGCGAAGATATAGGTTGCAGCGAAGTAGATGATTGCTTCTCATTACTGTTAGGGGAAGAAGACGTAATGTTACTTACAGGGTGCGTTCCAGGTAGACGAAATTAAAATGATTAATAGTCTCAGATAATTCAAAAATGCTGGCAGTTGCAGTTCAGCAATTCGGTGATACTTACTAACAAAGATGTGAGGAACAATTTCTGTTGTCACATTGTCAATTGGCTTTCGAATTCTCTTCCCTCCACTGCAATAGGAAACAAAGTTGAGATGAACGTATGGAAAACAATGAAAGATTTAGAGCTGCCATAAAGACTGTGTTGATCTCTTTGTCAAAAGGCAGAATAATCTGAAAAGTATGTTCTCAATGCTCGACTCTTACCATGCTCATAATGGATTACAGCGGTTTTCTAAAGTCAAGATGCATTTTAATGATCCCCTTCTTTATTAAGGAGACATAACCATTGTACCTATTTAGTTCGCTTGGGTTTTCCACATTTAAAGGAGACTTGAGTTTTAAAAACAACACATTTATAGTCTTTGTCAAGATTTGTTTTAAACCATAAGATTTTGTTTGTCATGTCTACTGTAAATCATCGAATCCTACACAAGTGACGTTACATGCACACTCGTTCCACTGTCAAGAATTGTGCCCATAACATTGAATATAATATTCTGAAAATTATCAGTCCACAATAATATTAGCAGTACTGGTCTACCGTCCATTCCATTGAATATACCTGGCTGCTCTGGTTCAATTCCTTCCGCAGAAATGTACCCCCAAATTTAAAGTGACCACAAGTAATTTCGCTTCAGTGAGGGTGACGTGATTTGTAACTATCCTTGCATATACCTCACTCGTAGTGAATGTAAGCCCGCAAATTGGAATACATACAAGTAAATATTAACTGTGAAATACTGGACAGGTTTACATTTATTTTATTCAAAGAAACTAGAGACGGACGTGCGAGAAATGATGGTAAAGAATGAGTTCTGTTCTTACAGAAATCAATTGAGCTTCACTGCATCTGTTCCCAGTAAACTGGAGTTGTTAACTTAGAGTGTAATGGCAAAATATGGAGACAGAGTGATATAAAGTATCGAGATGGATGCGTTTAAGACAAATTCGGAAGATGATAAAGAGGCAATTCAAAGGTGAGAGTATTTCGGTACACAGTAGTATTTTGGTGTTCTCCTATGTATTAAAGTGATTGCTGAGTTTTCTTCCTTTCACAGTTTGTAGTATGTTTAAGCTTTTGCAACATTCACTGCGTGATGATATAATCCCTCCTATGATTTTAATGAAACAACGCACAATATTATCCTCGCTCTAAATTGAGATTTTCTGGACACAGCCATCTTTGGTATAATGCCAAACTAGCAGTGTACACTTGTGCGATTGATATCTGTCTTTTTTTTCCATTCACAATAATGACAGGCAATTAACTTTCGACCTGCAAAAGCTGAGCTTATATTTACTTTGCAGAGAAAGAAAAATGGACGGGCATTTTGAAATATAAATGACTGTACACGACTCCAAAACTGTTGACTCGTTATCCGCTTACTTTTACGAGCGAATTCCAGATGAATAACTTTATCTTCAGACTTCGTTACTCCCTCCAAAGATACAGCTCAATTGGTATCCAACTATTGCTTTTTATTAAGTCGTTGCTAATTGAAAAATAACTTATTGTTTTTCAACATAGTATCTGCTCTTGCATGGTTGAGAGCGTACTTTGTTGTAAATCATGCTTGTCGTCCCATTGACACATCCAAGTATGTGTGATATATACTTCCAGTTTAACTTGACGTCAGAGTCCACAAGCAGAACTGTGTATAAACACAGCGTTCTTAAAACAGGAAATATTAAATTACAATTAATTTCAGGCAGACAGTCAAGAATATGAGGCAGAAAACATGGAACGGGATCATGCTGCAAGGTTGAGTTGATGGGAAGGGTGAGGGCAGGAAAAAATTTAAAATACTATACATGAATGCACGAAGCATTAGACATAAAATGGATGAGCTTTAGACTCTTTTGAAAATTGGCAGATACGATGTTATGGGGATAACTGAGACGTGGTTTCAAGTGGACAGGGCCTGGGAAATGAATATTCAAGGCTTCACGTGCTATCGTAAGGACAGACTGACGGGCAGAGTGGGTGGGGTGGGTGGGGTGACCTTGTTAGTAAGGGAGATATATTCAGTCACTTGAGCGGGAGGGACCGAGAGTCAGGGGATGTAGAGTCAGTGTGGATAGAGCTGCGAAATACTAAGGGTAAAAATACCCTCTTCGGAGACATCTACGGGCCCCCAAACAGTCGACTGGATGTCGGATGTAAGTTTAATCAGGAGCTGAAATTGGCCTTGTGCAAAGATGTTACTACAGTTGTTATGCGGGACTTTAACATGCAGGTAGACTGGGAGAATCAGGATGGTATTAGACCACAAGAAAGAGACTTTGTGGAGTGCCTAAGAAATGGATTCTTAGAGCAGCTGGTGCTGGAGCCTACCAGGGAGAAGGCAATTCCTGATCTGGTATTGTGTAACGAACCAGAATTGGTCAGAGACCTCGAAGTGAAGGAGCCAATGGGAAGTAGTGACCACAATACATTAAGCTTCAATCTTCAATTTGAGAGGGAGAGGATACAGTCGGAAGTGACAGTACTTCTGTTGAATAAAGGGAACTACTGAGCTATGAGGGAGGAGCTGGCCAAAGTTCAATGGTGCAATACCTTAGCAGGGATGACCGTGGATGAACAATGGCGGATATTTCTGTGTATAATGCAGAAGTTGCAGGATCAATTCATTCCTCAAAGGAAAAAAGATCCCAGGAGGAGGCATGGGCGGCCGTGGCTGACGAGGGAAGTTAAGAAGCATCTCAAGTTAAAAGAGAAAAAGTATAACAGAGCAAAGGTAAGTGGGAAAACTGAGGACTGGGAAGCTTTTAAAGAGCAACAGAGGATTACTAAGAAGGAAATACGCAGACGAAAAATGAGGTACGAAGGTAAACTGGCCAAGAATATAAAGGAGGATAGTAAAAACTTTTTTCGTTATGTGCGAGGCAAAAAAATGGGTAGGACTAAAATTGGGCCCTTGAAGACAGAAGCAGGAGAAATATTACGAGGAATAAAGAAATGTCCAGGTACCCAAGAATGAAATGGGTACTTAAGATCTGTGTTCACTGGGGAAGACACAAGCAATCTCCGTGAGGTAAGAGTGGCTGAAGGACCTGAACTTATGGGAAATTATATTTGCCAGGATTTGGTGTTGGAGAGACTGTTAGGTCTGAAGGTTGATAAGCCTCCGGGGCCTGATGGTCTACATCCCAGGGTCCTGAAGGAGGTGGCTCGGGAAGTCGTGGATGCGTTGGTGATTAGTTTCTAGCATTCGATAGATTCGGGGACGTTTCCTGAGGATTGGAGGGTGGCTAATGTTATACCACTTTTTAAGAAATGTGGGAGAGAGAAAACAGGAAATTATAGACCAGTTAGTCTGACCTCAGTTGTGGGAAAAATGCAGGAGGCTTTTGTAAAGATGAAATTACGGCACACCTGGGTCGTATTAACAGGATAGGACAGAGTCAGCATGGATTTATGAACGGGAAATCATGCTTGACTAATCTTCTTATATTTTTTGAGGATGTAACTATGAAGATGGACGAGGGAGATCCAGTAGAGGTAGTGTACCTGGACTTTCAGAAAGCTTTTGATAAAGACCCACACAGGAGGTTAGTAAGTAAAATTAGGGCGCATGGTATTGGGGGCAAAGTACTAAATTGGACTGAAAATTGGTTGGCAGATACGAAACAAAATGTAGTGATAAACGGCTCCATTTCAGAATGGCAGGGAGTGACCAGTGGGGTACCACAGGGATCCGTGCTGGGACCGCAGCTTTTTACAATGTATGTTAATGATATAGAAGATGGTATCAGCAATAACAATACCATATTTGCTGATGATACAAAGCTGGGTGGCAGGGGGAAATGTGATGAGCATGTTAGGAGATTACAGGGTGACCTGGACAAGTCAGGTGAGTGGGCGGATGCATGGCAGATACAGTTTAATGTGGATAAATGTATGGTTATCCACTTTGGTGGCAAGAACAGGAAGGCAGATCAATGGAATCAGTTTAGGTAAAGGGGCAGTACAGAGAGATCTGGGTGTTCTTGTACACCACTCAATGAAGGCAAGCATGCAGCGGGTAGTGAAGAAGGCTAATAGTATGCTGTCCTTCATAACAAGAGGAAATGAGTATAGAAGCAAAGAGGTGCTTCTGCAGCTGTACAGTGCACTACTGGTGAGATCACAAGTGGAGTAATGTGTGCAGTTCTGGTCTCCAAATTTGAGGAAAGACATTCTGGCTATTGAGGGAGTGCAGCATATGTTCACGAGGTCAATTCCTGGAATGGCAGGATTACCTTACACTGAAAGACTGAAGCTACTGGGCTTGTATATACTGAGCTTAGAAGACTGAGAGGGGATCCGATTGAGACATATAAGATTATGAAAGGATTGGACACTCTGGTAGCATGAAAAATGTTTCTGCTGATGGGGGAGTGTAGACAATTTAGGAGAGAGATGAGGAGAAACTTCTTCACCCAGAGATTGGTGGCTGTGTGGAATGCTCTGCCCCAGAATCCAGTCTCTGGATTCATTTAAGAAAGAGTTGGATGGAGCTCTCAAAGATAGTGGAATTAAGGGTTATGGAGATGAGACAGGAAGAGGATACTGATTAGGAATGATCAGCCATGATCATATTGAAAGGCGGTGCAGGCTCAAAGGGCTGAATGGCCTACTCCTGCACCTATTGTCTATTGTCTATTGTCATAATAGGAAGAGAGAAAGAGAGACAAAGACTTTAAAAACTCTGAATCTAACCATGGCAAGATTTATGAAGAAATAAACACACACACGTATCCACGCACTCACACATGCACACGCACACAAAATGGAAATGTGCATCTGCATCCATAGAGACATAGAGAAGTACAGCACGGAAACGTACCCTTCGGTTCAACCCGTCCATGCCGACCAGGTATTCCAACCCAATCCAGTCCCACCTGCCAGCATGCGGCCCATTTCGTCTTCTGTTCTGGTTATAAACTCCATTTTATTCGTCTGGATCCAACCCATCCGTCGCCAATATCTGAGTCTGCAGCAGACGTATCACAAATGTGGCGACCCATTTGGTCATGTGTTGATTCCCATAGCCTGCCCATTCCTAATTACATCCCATCTGCTGTTTGAACCTTGAGCTGAAAAACTCAGCTTGATGATGTGAATAATTCGCTGCTGACTCTCCCAGCTTTCAAACTGCTGAAGCAAATCTGAGTCGATACTCGATGGCTTTTATCCGAACTCACACCAATATGCCATCCACGTCTCATTCTTGTGGGCACTGATCGATATTGTTATTGGGTCTGGCCAAGCCTTTATTTTAAAAGTTTAATATTCACAAGCATATTATCACTTCTGTCCATGAAATGTTCCTCAGTTTCTGTCTGTCGATTACCCAAACCCTTGTCAGTTGCTCCTATATTAAATGCGCTCCTCCACACACAGACAAACACACGCAGCAATGTAGTGAATGCACAGCAGCAGTATGCCGGCAATAGATTGGAATGTTTCCATGCTGGGAAGATATTCCAGTTCCTGAACAACATGCAGGCGTAGTCTGCCCAACCCTTCATGTCAGGTTTCCATTCTGTCCCAGATTATGGTGTCTGGGCTGATTCTGTGATGCAGATTCAGGATTTTATGTAATAAAACAATTGAACTTTACTGGCATTATCTTTATTCAATGTTCTCATTCTTGTGATTGGACCCTTTAATGTCTCACTCCAGCAGTTCGTCCCACTCCCCTGTTTTGTGCACTTTTCCACAACATGGTCTCAGTTAATTAATTGTCTGTTTCAAAGCATTTTTTTTCTGTCTGTCTGTATCCTTCCCTGGCCTTGAATTTGGTTCCTTTGTGTATCCAGTGCGGTCATTGTGAAGCTCTCAAACATGAAATGGTGTATGTTAGGCTGTTGTTCAATTGCCATTGTATCCTATGTTGTGCTCCATGTTGGACGTGGGCTGGGTTTGTGCAGCTTTGATTCACGTCTTTGATGCTTGGTCTGTGTCTGTCCACTGAACGCATGTGTTTGTCGCTCAGAAGCTGATCATTCAGTCAGTATCACGAGGACACAACTCGAGTATTATTGTCCTATACCTGAAGGGTTTCGGACTGACTCCTATTATGGAAGTTAATGGAGGTGCTGGGGATGTTTTGCTGGAGGTTGTGCTGTTAACAGACATTCGGGGAGTGTTGAGAATTTGGTGACTGAACTCTGGATGAAGCAAGGGGACAGGAGTTACAGCATCTGGGTCTACATCATGAACGAG
The DNA here is from genome assembly GCF_047496795.1 of Chiloscyllium punctatum. NCBI lineage: Eukaryota > Metazoa > Chordata > Chondrichthyes > Orectolobiformes > Hemiscylliidae > Chiloscyllium > Chiloscyllium punctatum. Next base: position 12,191,077 of record NC_092781.1, on the reverse strand, counting down.
AAATGGAGCAAAGGCAGCAGAGGGGGGAATCCCTGAAACCATGGAGTGATTGTGTGTCGTGAAACCGATCTGCCGTATCCACCTCGGGGTTTTCAAGAACACCATCCCAAGCTACACTTAACCGATGAGCAGAGTGGGAGGAGACCCTAATTGAAACTTAATGATGTTAATACCTCGCTAATGACTGTCCAAGCTTCAAAGTTGCTACGGCAAATCTGACTCGATACTCCATGGCTTTTATCCGAACTCCCACCAATATCACATCAGCTGGACGCATCCTAGTGTCACCTTTATACAACACGATCGGCAGCTTCACACCGGGGTGCGGATTATACTGCCAGTGACTGTGATGGTGATAGTTTCAATCAGCTTCTATGATCTGCGGTTTCAGAGGCAGGAGTGTGTGGCATATCCATCATCTCCCAGTCCTTCAAAATCTCTGTTATCATTCGGTGACGGAGGACATATAGGGTGGATGAGATGAATACAATGTTTTCTCACTTAGCAGGGAGCTGCCGGCTGTATCCTTATTTTCCTGTTATAGTGGGATTCCTGATGGTGTATATGGCACTGCGTGGTAACAAGGAGGAGAGGTAGAGGAACTAAAAGAACTCACATTCTATTAATTTTGCAGTGTGACCATTCACAGTTAATGAATACCCAATGCCCTGCAGCAGCCACGACCTCTTCATTCAGAAGCCGTCAGCCAATGCCGTTGCCTTTGGGTCTCCATGGAGAAACAGAGGATGGCATCTCAGATAAAGGCCGTCCCGTTCGTACAAGGCTCAAAGCACACTCTCTTTCACCACTTCCCACCACCAAACAACCACACCAAAATATACCCTGCACCTTGAGAGAAATGTAACAACTGGGGACCTTCAGGGCACATACCATCATGGAGATGGAGCAACAGTTCTGTTATCTGCACGGGTCTCAGTGAACTCTTCAGTACACACAATATCACTAAGCTCTGGAATCTCTGTTTCAGTAACATACTGCCTGCCGTTCTCTGTGAAAAAAATGCCGAGGCAAACATTATGTTAATTTCTTTCTGTCGAACTATTATCCATTCACTTTGCCTATCAATAGCCATTTGCAGACACTCCACCTTCTCTTAACAATTTAATTTCATAATTTTCTTAGTCTTCTCACCAAACTTACTTACAGTACAATTGTTCCACTTCTCCAAATCATTGATATAGATTGTAAATATTTGATGACCCAGCAGTGGTCACTGTGTGTCTCCATTGGTTACGTCTTTCAAACTGACCAAGATTAACTTAACCCGACTGTTAGCTTCCTGTTTAATAAACAGTCCTCCCCCATTCCTGTGTAGCACATTTCAAAGTCTGAATAAAAATGAGAAATATCTGTCGGCAATTCAGTCATTTGAGACTATACCGCCATTAAACACAATCATGGTTGATGTCATCTTGACCTCAATTCCACGTTCCTTCAATCTCTTCATAAACTTTCCTTTACTCTGCGGCAGTGAGTTACACAGATTCGCGACCCTTTGACAGAAGTAAGTTCTCATTACTCCTGTTTTAAGTCTGCATTCCCTTATTATAAAGCTCTGATCGCTTGTTATGGATTGGCTCAAATGAGTAAATATTCACCTCACATCGACATTGTCAATCACGTTTAGCATCCTCTGGATGTCAGTGAAATCTCATCTTATTCTTCTAAACTCTCGAGAGTGGAGGCTTGAACTGCTCAATGTCTCTTAATAAAATAAAGCCCACATCCCTGGAATCAATGTAGTGTTCCTCTTCTAAACTGCCTCCAATGCAACGACATCCTTCCTGCAGTCAGGGCTCTAAAACTGTGCAGAGTAGTCCAGATGGGATCTCAAAAATGCCTTGCATTTTTGCAGCAACACCTCCCTCTCTTTATAATTTATTCTTTTACGAATAAATGCCAAAATTGCACTTGTTTTTTTTTCATTACCTGCTGTACCTGATATGTTCGAGTACACTCGCATACCTCCGCACAGAAGCAGTCTGAAGTTTGTGTCTATTTGGAAAATAAGTTGCCTTTCTGTCGCACTCACAAAACGGATACACTCATACTATTTTGTTGTCAGTTTCATCTGCCAAATGTTGACCTCCAGTATCCATATCCAGTTTCAAAGTTCTTGCATCTTCATTGCAATTTCACACCAATGTCAGTCTTATGTGAAAATGTGATTTTCGAATACAATCGCCACAACTAAGGAATGGTTTCGAGTGCAAAATGTTATGGCCGAAGTGTTACGACACGTGGTGAGCCCCTCTGCTAATTTAAACCAGCAATACAGAAAAAACCTCTCCCTGTGCTCTAATCTGTTAAAATTCGAGAGGTGAAGAACTATCACAAAAGTACGATTTAAAGTGAAAAAATTAACAACTTTTTAAAAGTTTGACAGGGAATAATTGTGACACAACTACTTACAATTCCTTTCTCTAAACCTAACTATTACCGTCCCCTCAAATACTCTTCCAATAAAAATCCCGATTGTGATTTATATTAAAAAATAATAAGGTTTCAAAACAAGTCAGTTTTTCAGAGTTTCGTCTACAGATTTTCCTGTGTCTTCTGTTTTCCTCCGGGATGCTGCTTCACAGGTTTTGGTAAATAAAGGAACGTTTAGGAAAGCGAAGCATTCTGCAAGCAATCTCTCTTGTTGTTGGTGCTGCCTGCTCTTTGCTGCTCTGGGTAACTTCAAAATTACTGACATTTATACCGAAAAACATCGGATCATTTCTTTGGTTTATTGTTGTCAAATCATTTTTTTTTTAAATCGATTGGATTTTTGAAACTTGGGTCATAATTAATATGATTGGCCAAACTCGATTTTGTTTTTCTTTGCTGGCAATGTGACATTGTAACATTTCTCCGGACAGTGCGATGTCAGTGCCATTGAGTTCAAGGATTCCAGGGCGAGTAATCACAATGCAACACTGTATCAATATTAATGGAACTGTCATATGCAGAAAGTTTATTATTTCTCATTTAATGTCCATAGCCAAATACTTGAGAGTCAATTGAAAGGACACCTTCAGTGTTTCAGTTTAGATCAGGCAGATTGACACAGTCCAGAGGAAAAAGAAGAACGTGGTGAGAAACGGTATCTGGTTTGGCTGCATTAGAGCAGAGAGAAACAGAATCAACCTTTTGAGTACAATACGTCTTTTTTATTCAGAACAGTTTCACATCTGACTAAATATGTTAACTCTGAATCTGTCTTCAGCTTCTGCCTGAGGTGATGTGCTTCTCCACCATTTTCTCTTTGAGTCTCAGATTTCCATTACCTCTGGCATTTTGCCTTCCTTGCTGTGTCTAGATGTTGAACATAGTTATATTTGGAGAATATCGTCCATTCCTGGTTCCATTAGAGCTGTTGTCACGGAGAATATCCTGCTAAATGTACAAACGTCTGGAAATTGATGTTTTTGGAAAATACATTTCAGAGGCAGCTGCTCTTCATGAAACACCAGGAATAGATTATTGGTGATGATGACACAGACTTCATATCTTCAATGACACATCTTCAAGGATCGTTAATGTATCCACTGTCTGAAAACATTTCATGCATATCACAAAACAACTGCAGTGAAGATGGTGCTCACTCAGCCCATTATCTCTGATTCACAATGGACTGAGCTACACCTCGACTGTTGATATTCTGGCTTATCCCTGTACCCATAACGATTTGTTCCTTGTGTCTGTTTTAATTCTGAATATCCTGTGCACATATGAATATTCCTATCAGCCTATTTTCCCTGTGATTAAATAGTCAGTATAAAACATAATTCTCTGTGTCACATTTGAAACTCTCGTATTCACTTCACATTGTCTTTCACAATTCCATCTCCCAAATGTCATCTGTTCCGTTGCTCGATATTACATTTCATTCCAATTTTTAGGAAGCGTGGTGATGTCCTGGGTAATGTGACTGTCGTGTCCAGTCTCCACAGCAACTGCCTCATTCCTTTCAGCCTCCTTGCCGACGTCATATTAATTCTGTTTTTGACTCATAATCCATGGGTTTTAATGAACAAGGTTGTTGTAAATGCTAGGTTTGGCTTAAGACTCAAGTCAAAAACTGTAAATGTAACTGCTTTCAAGTAAATACACTGCAATTAACTGAAGGGTAGGAGACTGATTCGTCAGGTTTGATCTCATGGCATTTAGGGAGAACTAGTAATTTAGATCGAGAACTGACTTAAAGGTCGAAGGGCGGTGGTGGGAGGGTTGTTTTTTCAAACTTGAGACCACAAGGATCAATGCTGGGTCCACTACTTTTAGTCATTTATATAAACGATTTGGAGGTGAGGTATACTTAGTAAGTTTGAAGATGACACAAAATTTGGAGATATTTTGGACAACGAGGAAGGTCACCTCAGGTTCCAACGCTATGTTGATCAGATAGGCCAATGAGCTGAGGAATGGCAGATGGAGTTGAATTTAGATAGTTGTGAGGTACTGCGTTTTTGGAAAGTAAACATCAGCAAATCTCAACTCTTAATGGTATGGTCCAAGAGAGTTTTGTTGAACAAGGAGACCTTGGAGTGTTGGTTAATAGCTCCTTGACAGCAGAGTCGCAGTTATATAGGGTAGTGAGGAAGGCGTTTGGCATGTTTTCCTTTCTTGGTCAGAGTACAGGAGTTGGGAGGTCATGTTGCGGCTGCACTGGAAATTGGTTAGTCCACTTTTGGAATATTGCAAGCAATTCTGTTCTCATTCCTATCAGCAGAACGTGGGGACCTTGAATGGGTTCAGAGAAGATTTACAAGCTTGCCAATGTTGGAGGATTTGAGCTACAGGGAAGTGTTGAAAAGGATGGGGCTGTTTTCCCTGAGTCAGAGACTGCGGGGTAACCGTATAGATGCTTATAAAACCATGAGCGGAATTATAGAACAGATAGACAAATTCTTTTGCCTGGGGTAGGCAAGTCCAGAACTAGAGGGCATAGGTTTAAGGTGAGAGTGGAAAGGTATAAAAGCTACCTATGGGTCAACGTTTCACTCAGAGGGTGGGACAAGCATGAAATGAGCTGCCACAGCAAGTGGTGGAGGCGGCTACAACTGCAACATTTAAAAGGCATCTGGATGGGTATATGACCAGGAACGGTTTGGAGAGATACGGACCGGGTGCTGGCAAGTGGGACTAGATTAGGTTGGGATATCTGTTTGGCATAGTGGAGTTGGGCTGAACGGTCTGGTTGCGTGCGACACATCTCGATGAATCTATGAATCTATGCTCTATGAACATTGGGTGTTGAACATACAAAGTTGCTTTAATTCCACAGTTAGAGGAACATCCAGCCAAATCCACGCTTCCTGTAAACAGTCAGGGCTACTAGGCCCAGTCAAAATCTTTTGATTGCTTGCTTTTTATAGGCGTTTGGTTGGGGGTCAGCAGTGGGAGGAAGCGTTGATGAGAGGTGTTCAGTCACCTACAACATTGTACACGGACAACACAGCAGATTCAACTAGCTGGTGAAAGGAAAATATTTCTCACGCTTCGTCAACACTGGCTTCATTAGAGCAAGTGACATAAGGAGATAATATCAATAGACCTACAATGACAAGATCCAACCCAGTCCAGTTATTATTGTGAGCTGAAAGTACTGTCGTGAGAGGGGTTAACTGGAACTGTTTGTTCAATGACTGATTGAAGTGAGTCTAATGGATTCTAATTGTGACACTGCAGAATTCCCTTGTGTTCTCAGTAGGGTGCTTCTTCATATATATTATTTCGTTGTAACAGCAGTTACAATGTTATTTCGACACTAACAGGAATCAGCAGCTGCAGAGACAGAGGAAGGAGATATCAGAACCTGACAACATTAGACTGGAATATTCCAACAAGACATCATAATCTAAGAACGTTAGACTGGATTGTTCCAGCAATGGATCGCAATCTAAAAAAAATAGACTGGAATGTTACAACAATGTATCAGAATCTGAGAACACTTGACTGGAATAATGTTTCAACAATGGACAGGAGTTTATCCATCGGTCTTCGCTATTTTTCCAGGTCAGAATTAAAATGGAAGATTCACGGTGCACTCATGATTATTCAAGCGGGTTACTATCCCACCCTTGCAGTTGTTGGTGTTCCTGGTAAGTCTCTCTGTATCTGTTCATTTATTAATTCCATAAAGCGAATATTTCTATTATTTATATTTTCATTTTCAGCCACGAATTCTGTTCATTAAGCTCGAATTTCAAACTTTCCCTCACAAACATCTGCGAACAAGACTGTTCACAATCTGAAGGCCCTTTTTGATCTGAAATGAGTTATGTCACAGTATTCTCTCATCACTAAGCAGCTCCATCAGGTGCAAAGGATCCACTTCCGTGTCAGTACTGTTGATGAACAAACCATTATCTATGCTTTAGTATCTCTTCAGACTTTATAGATCCAGCTCTCCTCTGGCCATTATTACAATTACAATTTCTTTTAATCATAAACTTCCCTTTAAAGTTACTTCAACATTTCAGCGTAGTTATGTCCCTCGGCAGTTAATTCAGAATCACAGGCAAGTCAACTAAAGATCGGGTTTCAAATCCAACCACAGCTGAGTGTAGAATATAAAGTAAAATGATAAAATGCAAGCGGATTTCACGATTAACAGCCATATCGCTTGCAGAATTATGTCTGAAAACCTAACTGCTTCACTGACATCCTTTGCTGAAAAGAATCCAACATTATTACCGGGTCTGGAATAAGAGTGACTTCAGGCCCGCAAGTATGTGCTTGGCTCTGTACTGCCTTTTGGATTGGCCTCACAGACAAGGACAATTGCTACTGGTCATGAAATTTTGCACTCGGCAGCGATGAATTAACAAAATCATTGGTTAAATCAAACAAAGAAAGATGCTGGCGATATGAAATGAAAAGCAATCAAGTGTTCGGAAATCTGAACGCAGACGAGAGAAAAAAACATTTTGATACCTCTCTCCACATATCAGTCTTGACAGCAGCTAGTAAATATTCCGACTGATGCTGATGACAGGAGTAATTGTTGTGAAGGGGAGAAAGAGTGAGTTGAATAGATGGAACAAGAAAGAGAGTGAGAAAAAGAAGAAGACAAAGCGATTATTAACAACCATCTGGATGAAAGTAATGTGTGACATTAACCTCTTTTCCTTTTTCCCTTTTCCCATTTCCTTGAACATACTGTCCATGAAGATGTGTATCCTTGACTATACATGCCAAGACACTGTTTAAACTGTGTTATGTCTCCTCAGTCTCTGTACACTGAGTGTGGCCATCTTCGTTTATTTATTAATGTACTTGAATCTCAATGTGGGACTCAGTATTTATTTCCATTTCCACGTTGCCTTTGAGAAGGTAATGGTGAGCTGCAACTGTTAACCACAGCAGCACACATGCTGTAAATTGCCGGTGCCGATGTCTATCCATTTTAATTTCTTTAAACTTTTATAGCTGTTAACATCACTCAATGGCTAGTTATTTCAAAAGGCAGTTGAGAATCAACCACATTGGTGTGGGTCTGGAATTTCATGCAGGCCTTACCAGGTGAAGATAGCTGGTTTCTTTCCCGACAAGATATTAATGACTGAGACATGTTTTTTTTTCCCCCGACATGGTGGTTCCAATATTTCTTTAGATTCTTAATTGAAGATACTTTAACAAATTCTAAATATACCATCAGCCACAGCGAGATTCAAATGCGAGGTCTGCGTCATGACCTGGATACGTGTATCAATATCCAAGAGATAATACTGCTGAGTAATCACCTCCCCAGAATCCACTATCACCTCCACCGGCAATAGTGTTGTTGCTGTTATTGTGACTGACATACAGAAAATTGTGCGGTTAAATTGTTAACTCCTTCTGTGGAGAACGGAACTGCTAATATTTCAGGTGACTGCGGCTGTGCATAGTTGTAATGGTACATAAGCCAGCAGCAGAAATTGAGGAGAGAAAGGCACTGAGTGGGTGAACAATATTTACACAAATTTGACCTGCGTCTGTCATTGGAAATTTGGAGCAGGTGCTGTGGGTTTTCTCGGGTTTGTGTTGTCAGTTGCTGCATTCATGCAGGGAGATCTGAGGGTCTGTTGAGTCCGCTTTTGTTGATGTGTGGGAACTTCATTAACAGTATATGTTGATCTGCAACACTGCTAACAATACAGCAGTCGAGTCTCCACAGAAGGGGGTGCTCTGCAAGTTCCTGTCTTTGGTTTACTCCTGAAGGCAGTGGATGTTGAAAATTTTCTTGATGTTCGGTAGGTTAGGACGACTCCAGCAGAGTTTACCTCAGTGGTGAGGTAAAGCATTGCAGCGAGGGAGGTCGTGAGCCGTGTTGGGGCAATGATAAAGCCCTTGCCTGACACTGAAACTTAGGCGGATTGAGGCGGTGTGGGAAGACATTTACAGTCCCACAACTTCCATGTCATCGTGGGATATTTGAAGGCTGGCGACAAACTTCATGGTGTGGCCAAAGCAGAAAAGAACGCTCTGTAATGCTTCCCTGCTGACAGTGACGAAGGGCATTCTAATGGCAAAGACAGCCCTGTAGAAGGGGCGATTCTGTTATCTGCATTTCTCCTGCAGCTCTCCGTTATGCCCCACCGCGGCTGGAAGCCACACTGCATTTGCTGGAGGAGTTCCTCAGCCAGAGGGAGTAGACAGCTGAGGTGGACCTTGGTGACCTTCCAACAGTCAACAGCACGGAGATACCCCTGTAGATACCACAATTTAATATATATATTTTGAAAATGCTGATGACTGTGAAAAATCGGAGCTCTCCCGTGATGGTCTCCTCCTTCCAAATAAGACAAACAAGGGCATATGGCTGCAGCAGGAGCTCAGTGCCTCCGCACTTCAATACCTCAGCCTCAATACCTCAGCCAGGACACCATCTGCTCCAGCTGTTCAAGCTGTAATAAGCAAAAGGTGTGTTCAGACGTGCAATCACAGATAGTGGACACAGCACCATTGCCAACAACTTGACAGAGGCAGGTGAGAGCATAGTTCTCACTCAGACTATCCACAATGAAAAGGCCTTCCACCGACATGATCCGGCATTGTATTGTAAATCCCCAGTGTCGTGTCAACAAAAGCCGATATTGATGAAGAAATCCGGTGCTAGCACCGCCTTCAGCCACCTGAGGGAAGGGCTGTTTGATAACAACAACGTTATATCCAGCACCAAGATCAATGGATATGGAGCTGTAGTAGTTCCCACCCTCCCAAATGTATCTGAGACGTGGACAGCCTACAACATGGACGTCAAGGTACGATAACAGTCTCACAAATGCAAGGTCCTGTGAATATGCTGGGAAAACAGATGCATCAAACCCAGTGTCCCCGATCATTTGATAGGTTGGATACATTCCCAAGAGCGACACGCATTGTCTCAACAGCTGCTCTACTCGCAGCTCCAAAATGGCAGATGAGCCCGTGGTGGAAAGAGAAAATACTTCAGGGATGCCCTCAGGGCCTCACTGGTGAAGGGCTGCAATGCCACCGACAGCTAAGAATTACTGGGACAAGACTCTTGTTGTGACGATATATGACTCATGTAGCTTTAAGAGAGTTGAAACGCCAAGAAGGACTGAGAGAAGTAGAGAGAGTTCGGAATAAGGTAACAATGCAGCATTTGATTGAAACAGGTAGCTACGAGCTATGTTTCCTGGATACAAAAACAGATTCAAATTCGGCAAATCAGTATAAGTTATGCCTCAAGATGCTAAACTCCCATCATGTTCCGAGTTCGTTTTTTTGATAATAGAAAAACCAATGAAAAGATCCTGCGTTTTAAGGTACAAATATCAGACAGTTTGAAGAGTTGCAAAGAGCAGCTAGCACCAACAACTGGAGAGACTGCTTGCAGACACATCTGCTCTCTTAAAGGTACGTTTATCTGTCATAGATCTGGAAACCGGAATCCCGAAGAAGAAGAAAAGAAGTCAGAGGAAAATCTGGAGAGACACACGGCAAAGGTTACTTGATTTGAAACTTCATCAACGTTTTTGTAAATTGCATACGGAATTTATTTTTAGAAGACCAATATTGTAGACGGGAGTGCAAACGATAGGTTGAAGAGAAAGGAGTTGCAAATATAGTAGTTACTTGATGTTTTCCGTTAGAATTAAAGAAATAAATTTATTAATTTGTACTTCAAATATTTACCTCTTGGAAAGTTATTTGTCTCTGGAGTTTTAACAGATTACAGCACGGGGCGATTTTTTCTGTGTTGCTCGTTTAAATTAACAGAAGGGTTTACCACGTGTCACAACAGTTTGGGGGCTCGTCGCCATGAATCAGAAAGTTTGAGTCTTGGATTCGTGAAATGTACAGATTTGGACAGGTCCAGTCCGACATTTGGACAGATTTGAACACATTTTGTGTACGAAAAATGCCCAGTGGATACAAACAAATGAAAGTCAGTGTGTTTAATCTTTAACTAAAAGAGAGGTGAGACAATTTGTTTAATCTCTGTGGCTTGTTGTTAGATAAATAGAAAGTGTGAGAAATGACTCTTAAAATTGCTGAAGAGGTTCTGCGGTTTGAAGATAATTCTCAAATTTGCCAAGAGAGGTTAGAAGGAAAGTAAAAGGTCATAATTTTAGAATTAGCAAAGAAACTAGATTGGGTTTAACAAAGGACAAAAGTAAAGCTGAACGTGTATGTGAATTACTGAAACACATAAGTGTGTTGGAGAAACAGACAAGTGCAGACGAGGCACAAAGATTTAAATTGCATTTGAGGAAAACGGAAATTCGAAGATAAAGAAAGGGAGAGAGAGAGAGGAAAGACAGAGAGAAGGGTTTTAGCTGAGTCAAGAGAGAGAAAGAGAATAAGGGAAGAGAGAGAAGAAAGGGAGAGAAAAAGAAAGGGAAAGTGAACGAAAGGAGCAAAAGAGAGGGAAGGCTTTATTTGAGCAAAACAAGGAACTGAATTTGAACTTGAGAATTTGCGACTTAGTCAGCAATGTCAAATTAACAGGATTGAGATTACACAAGAAGGTAATGACATGCGCAAACTTTGTCCAAACCTTGCCACACTTTAATGAAAAAGATGTTGAAAACTTCTGTATTTCATTTGACAAAAGCTCGGCAGATGGAGTGGTCTGATGGTTTGTAGGTAATGCTAGTTCAGACTAACCTGGTAAGAAGAGCTAGTGACATATTTGTCGCGCTGTCAGATGAGGCATCAATAAATTATAAGACCATAAGACATAGGAGTGGAAGTAAGGCCATTCGGCCCATCGAGTCCACTCCGCCATTCAATCATGGCTGATGCGCATTTCAGCTCCACTTGCCAGCGTTCTCCCCGTAGCCCTTAATTCCTCTAGACAACAAGAACCTATCAATCTCGGCCTTGAAGACATTTAGCGTCCCGGCTTCCACTGCACTCCGTGGCAATGAATTCCACAGGCCCACCACTCTCTGGCTGAAGAAATGTCTCCGCATTTCCGTTCTGAAATGACCCCCTCTAATTCTAAGGCTGTGTCCACGGGTCCTAGTCTCCTCGCCTAACAGAAACAATTTTCTAGCATCCACCTTTTCAAAGCCATGTATTATTTTGTACGTCTCTATTAGATCTCCCCTTAATCTTCTAAACTCCAACGAATACAACCCCAGTATCCACAGCCGTTCCTCATATGCTAGACCTGTCATTCCAGGGATCATCCGTGTGAATCTCCGCTGGACATGTTCCAGTGCCAGTATGTCCTTCCTGAGGTGTGGGGACCAAAACTGGACACAGTACTCCAAATGGGGCCTAACCAGAGCTTTATAAAGTCTTAGTAGTACATCTCTGCTTTTATATTCCAACCCTCTTGAGATAAGAGACAACATTGCATTCGCTTTCTTAATCACAGACTCAACCTGCCTGTTTACCTTTAGAGAATCCTCGACTAGCACTCCCAGATCCCTTTGTGCTTTGGCTTTATTAAGTTTCTCACCATTTAGAAAGTAGTCCATTCCTATATTCTTTTTGCCAAAGTGCAAGACCTCGCACTTGCTCACGTTAAATTCCATCAGCCATTTCCTGGACCACTCTCCCAACCTGTCTAGATCCTTCTGTAGCCTCCCCACTTCCTCAGTACTACCTGCCTGTCTACCTAACTTTGTATCATCGGCAAACTTCGCTAGAATGCCCCCGGTTCCCTCATCCAAATCATTAATATATAATGCGAACAGCTGTGGCCCCAGCACCGAACCCTGTGGGACACCGCTCGTCACCGGCTGCCATTCTGAAAAAGAACCTTTTATCCCAACTCTCTGCCTTCTGTGAGATAGCCAATCCTCAATCCATCCCAGCAGCTCACCTCGAACACCATGGGCCCTCACCTTGCTCAGCAGTCTCCCGTGTGGCACCTTATCAAAGGCCTTTTGAAAGTCCAGATAGACCACATCCACTGGGTTCCCCTGGTCTAACCTACTTGTTACCTCTTCAAAAAATTCCAACAGGTTTGTCAGGCATGACCTCCCTTTACTAAATCCATGTTGACTTGTTCTAATCAGACTCTGCTCTTCCAAGAATTTAGAAACCTCATCCTTAATGATGGATTCTAGAATTTTACCAACAACCGAGGTTAAGCTGATTGGCCTATAATTTTCCATCTTTTGGCTTGATCCTTTCTTGAACAAGGGGGTTACTACAGCCATCTTCCAATCGTCCGGGACCTTTCCTGACTCCAGTGACTCTTGAAAGATCTCAACCAATGCCTCTGCTATTTCCTCAGCAACCTCTCTCAGAACTCTAGGGTGTATCCCATCGGGGCCAGGAGATTTATCAATTTTAAGACTTTTTAACTTTTCTAGCACTATCTCTTTCGTAATGGCAACCATACTCAACTCAGCCCGGTGACACCCTTTAATTTTTGGGATATTACTCCTGTCTTCCACTGTGAAAACTGACGCAAAGTACTTGTTAAGTTCTCCTGCTATTTCCTTATCTCCCATCACTAGGCTCCCTGCATCAGTTTGAAGTGGCCCAATGTCTACTTTTGCCTGTCGTTTGTTTCTTATGTACTGAAAGAAACTTTTACTATTATTTCTAATATTACTGGCTAGCATACCTTCATATTTGATCCTCTCATTTCTTATTACACTCTTTGTTATCCTCTGTTTGCTTTTGTATCCTTCCCAATCTTCTGATTTCCCACTGTTCTTAGCCACTTTATAGGATCTCTCTTTTTCTTTAATACATTTCCTGACTTCCTTTGTCAGCCAAGGTTGTCTAATCCCTCCCCGGTTAATCTTTCTTTTCTTGGGAATGAACCTCTGTACAGTGTCCTCAATTATACCTACAAACTCCTGCCATTTTTGCTCTAGTGTCTTCCCGGTTAGCCTCTGCTTCCAGTCTATTTTAGTCAGTTCCTCTCTCATGCCCTCATAATTACCTTTATTCAACTGTAACACCATTACATCAGATTTCGCCTTCTCCCTTTCAAACTCCAGACTGAACTCTACCATATTATGGTCGCTACTTCCTAAGGGTTCCCTTACTTTAAGATCTTTTATAGATTGGCTATCTGGTTCATTGCAAAGCACTAGGTCCAGAATAGCCTGCTCTCTTGTGGGCTCCATGACTAGCTGTTCCAAAAAGCCATCCTGTAAGCATTCCATGAATTCCCTTTCTTTAGATCCACTAGCAACATTATTTACCCAGTCCACCTGCATATTGAAGTCACCCATGATCAATGTAACCTTGCCTTTCTGACATGCCTTCTCTATTTCCCGGTACATGTTGCATCCCTGGTCCTGACCACTGTTAGGAGGTCTGTACACAACTCCAGTTATGGTTTTTTTGCCTTTGTGGTTCCTCAATTCCACCCACACAGACTCCACATCATCTGACGCTATGTCATTCAATACCATAGATTTAATTTTGTTCTTAACTAACAAGGCAACTCCACCCCCTCTGCCCACCTCTGTCTTTTCGATAAGTCGAAAAACCATGGAGGTTTAACTGCCAGTCCTGACCCCCCTGTAACCAAGTCTCTGTGATGCCTACTACATCATAATCATTCACTATTATCTGTGCCATTAATTCATCGGCTTTGTTATGAATGCTACGAGCATTCAGGTAAAGTGCCTTAATGCTAACTTCCTTATTAGAGATGTTGTAAGTCATATGTCCTAAGTTATCCTTGCTTTTTTCTGCATTCTCAGTCTGCCTCAATTTTAAATCCGCCTGGAAACATGCTATCCTGCTGCTTATCTTTCCATTTACCTCCATACTCCCTGTTGCTTTCACTTTCCCTTCCCCCCAACTCAGAAGTTTAAAGTCCTACTGACCACCCTATTTATCCTCTTCACCAGAACATTGGTACCTGATCGGTTCAGGTGGAGACCGTCCCAACGGTACAGATCCCCCCTGTTCCAAAACTGATGCCAGTGCCCCATGAAGTGGAATCCTCTTTCCCACACCAATCCCTTAGCCACGTGTTTACTTGCCTAATTTTCTTGTCCCTATGCCAATTGGCACGTGGCTCGGGCAGTAATCCGGAGATTATGACCCTTGAGGACCTGTGCTTCAATTTCCTGCCTAGTGCTTCGTAATGCCCAAACAGGTCCTCCACCCTAGTCTTGCCTATGTTGTTGGTACCAACGTGGACCACAACAACTGGATCCTCCCCCTCCCGCTCCAATATCCTTTCAAGCCGGTCAGAGATGTCTCGCACCCTGGCACCGGGCAGGCAACACCATGCGAGACTCCCGATCCGGCTTGCAAAGGATACTATCTGTCCCCCTAACTATAGAATCCCCTATAACCACTACCTGTCTATTAGCTCCCCCCTCTTGAATGGCCTTCTGCACCATGGTGCCTTGGTCAGTTGGCTCATCCTGTCCAGAGCCCTTTTCCTCATCCGAACAGGGAGCAAGAATCTCGTACCTGTTGGACAAGGTCAAGGGCTGAGGCTCCTCCACTCCTGAACTCTGGGTCCCCCTACCTGCCTCACTTACAGTCACACTCTTTTGTGCCTGATCACTAGCTGAGTGGGAATTAATTAATCTCCCAGGTGTGACTGCCTCCTGAAACAAAGCGTCCAGGTAACTCTCCCCCTCCCGGATATGCCGCAGTGTTTGAAGCTCAGATTCCAGATCATCAACTCTGATCCGGAGTTCTTCCAGCAACCAACACTTGCTGCAGATGTGGTCACTGCCGTTCACAATGGGATCAGCCAGCTCCCACATCATACAGCAACAGCACATCACCTGCCCAGCCATCTCTGCTTAGTTAGTTAATTACTTACTTAGTACAAGTATGAGTTAGAATACCTTCTGATACCTCTCTGCTATAGTTTTTTTTACCCTACGTAAGGACTTGATGTATACACACAAAAAAAACACGAAGTAAATTTTTTAACTAGTCCCCAGTAAAGAAATAAAAATCCTTACCTTAAAAGAAAAAGCAGAGTAGTTAAGAAGGTTAGAGGAGGGGGGCGGGTGGAAGATACTACAGGTGCAGAATCTCGGGTTTAGCCGCCTTCCGGACTTATATACTCACTTTTCCGTCCCGGCTGCCCCTCTGCTCGCCGTCACTTCCTCTGCAGCTCCCACTCTTTCTGTGGAGAGAGGGGGAAAAAAAAAAACACCGCAGCCCGCTACAGGTAAGCAATTTTAAAACAAACTGTATTACCTTTGCTGTAGTCTCCCGGGTTCTCTTTTACTTCGACGCTGCTCCCGCTCAAATGACCGTTGGTGTCCGCCTTCCGGACTTATATACTCACTTTTCCGTCCCGGCTGCCCCTCTGCTCGCCGTCACTTCCTCTGCAGCTCCCACTCTTTCTGTGGAGAGAGGGGGAAAAAAAAACACCGCTGCCCGCTACAGGTAAGCAATTTTAAAACAAACTGTATTACCTTTGCTGTAGTCTCCCGGGTTCTCTTTTACTTCGACGCTGCTCCCGCTCAAATGACCGTTGGTGTCCGCCTTCCGGACTTATATACTCACTTTTCCGTCCCGGCTGCCCCTCTGCTCGCCGTCACTTCCTCTGCAGCTCCCGCTCTTTCTGTGGAGAGAGGGGAAAAAAAAAACACCGCTGCCCGCTACAGGTAAGCAATTTTAAAACAAACTGTATTACCTTTGCTGTAGTCTCCCGGGTTCTCTTTTAATTCGACGCTGCTCCCGCTCAAAAAAAAATCGAAGTGGTGTCGGACGGGCTATATTAACGGCTTATGGATTTGTACAAGGGCGAAGGACAAGATGTTATAATTTTGAGAGATACAGGATCTAACAGTCGCTGAAAGTAAGATACGTCGAAAGAAAGATATTAGCGAATTTCCACTCTTTCTGACCTGCGACCTGAGAGTGTGAAAATGTGTGCGATAGATGGATAGAAATTTAACGTTTCCCGATGTTAGATCAGGTTGGATTGGTCAACTCAAGTCTGGAAGGTTACTGTGGGAGAGATTTTCAGTTCCAGGAATTCATTTTGTTCTTGCGAATGATTTAGTGGGTTACATGGTGGGAGTGATACTCCTTGTTGTGGAGAACTCCAGGAACACCAAGCAACTGAGGAGTTCAAACAGAAATACCCTGGTATTTTCCCAGACTGTGTAGTCAACAGATCACATGATCATGAGTCGCAGTACGAAACAAAAACTAAGAAGAGACATTAAGGAGTTGAGGTTCAAACAGCGGACATCCTGTTTGACGTTGTGGTGCAGGGAAAACCTGAACAGGCAGAGGTTTAAACAGAAACGTTCAGTTCTGAAAGGCTAAATGATGTGCAATAGCAGGATAAGATGATGAGATATACAATGTGGATGTGTACGCTAAAACTGAGGCAGATAATCTTCCTGAGGTTTATTATCTGAAAGATAGAATCCTAAGTCGAAATTGGAGTCCTCGGCAGGTCCTTCTTGAGGAGAAATGGGCCAAAGTACACCAGATTGATTCGCCGGTAGCATCCAGGGTGGAGGTGATATCGGTAGCACATGAACTACCTGTAGGAGGTCACCTTGGGGTATGAAAGACTCAGGCTAAGGTACAAAAGCACGTTTCTTGTTCTGGAATGCACAATGACGTGGTTAACCTTTGCCATACGTGTCATAAATGTCAAATAGTATGAAGGCTGCAGGCGGCAATAAAACCAGCATTTTTGTTACCAATTCCTCCATTTGAAGAACCTTTCACGATGGTTATACTTGTTCGTGTAAGTCCCCTCCCAAGAAGTAAAAGTGGGAAGCAGTACTTGTTAAGAATTATGGTTGTGTGTCCCAAACATCTGGAGGGAATTCCATTATGGCGCATCAAGGCAAAAAAGCTGGCAGAGGAGTTAGTACCTTTCTTCAAATAATATGGGCTACATAAAAATATCATTCTGACCAAGTGCCAAAATGTACTCTTCGGTGTTTAAGGAGATTTTGGATAGCTTTGGTATACAACACATTAAAAACAGAGCGTATCATCCTGAATCCCAGAGAGTCATAGAAAGGTAACATCAGACCTTGAAGAACGTTTTTAGAGCATTTTGTCGGGATTATGCTAAATGATTGGGATAAAGGAATCTCATCGTATTGTTTGTCACGAGAAATGAACCAAACGAATCCACTCAGTTCATGGTCTTCGAATTAATATTTGCAATGAAGCGGTCCTTTGAAATTAGTTAAAGAAAATCTAACGGGAGCACAGTTGGAGGTCTCGCACTTTGATTATGCAACGGAGGAGAGGGAAAGATTAAATCGAGTAAGTGAGTGAGCGAAACAATACCGAAAGGGGACAGCACAGATGAAGCAGATGGCAGATAAATACTGTGAGCCTCGGACGTTTCCTGGGCGGGTTGATGTGTTAGTACTGTTACCAATGCTAGGAGATCTCTTAAAAACGAGGCCGAGACCAAAGAACAAAGGAAATTTACAGCCCAGGAACAGTCCCTTTGGATCTTCAAGCCTGGGCCGATCCAAATGTACGGTCTAAACATGTCAGTCAATTCCTAAGCATTTGTAATCCTCTGCTCCCCACCTACTCATGTATCTGTCCATACACAACTTAAATGAATCTACCGTGCCTGTCTCTCCCATCTCTGCTGGCAATGCGTTCCAAACGCGCACCACCCTCTGTGTGAAGGACTTGCCGCGTGTATCCCCCTTAAACTTTCAACCTATCACCTTGAAAGCATGAACTCTGGTTCCTGAATCCTTCACCTTGGGAAAAAGCTTGTCTTTATCCACCCTGTCTATACCCTTCATGATTTTGTAAACCTCAATCAGGTTCCACCCACATCTCCTTTTTTCTAGTGAAATTAAATCTAACCTACCCAACCTCTCTTCATAGCTAGCACCTTCCATATCAGACAACATCCTCGTAAACCTTCTCTGCACCATCTCCAAGGCGTCCACATCCTTTCGGTTACGTGGCGACCAGAACTGTACACAACATTCTAAATGCGACCGAACCAATGTCTTGTACAATTTTTACATGACTTGCCAGTTCCTATACTTGATTCCCCGTCCAATGAAGGCAAGCATGTTTTATGCCTTCTTGACCAATCTAATCACCTATGCAGCAACCTTCAGGGTACAATGGACCTGCACTCCCAGATCTCTCTGCCCATCAACCTTTCCCAAGAGTCTTCCGTTCATTGTATATTTCGCTCTAGAATGAGACTTGCCGAAATGCATCACCTCACATTTATCGGGATTGAAAGCCATCTGCCACTTTTTCTCTAAACTCTCCAGTCTATATATATCCTCTTGTATTGTCTGACTGTCCCTTATGCTTTCTGCTACTCCACCAGTCTTTGTGTCATCTGCAAACTTGCTGATCATACCAACAGTGCTCTCTTCTATATCAATTATGTATATTACAAACAACAGTGGCCTCAATACTGACCACTGTGGAACACCACTGGTCACCTTTCTCCATTTCTAGAAACTCCCTTCAACTACTACTCTCTGTCTCCTGTTGCTCAACCAGTTCTTAATCCACCTAGCTGGAACACACTGCACACCATGTGTCTTCACTTTCTCTTTTAGTCTACAATGGGGAACCTTATCAAACGCCTCACTGAAGTCCATGTGTATGAGATCAATAGCCCTTCCTTCATCTAACAACTTCATCACTTCCGCGAAGAAGTCTATCAAGTTGGTAAGGCACGATCTCCCCTGCACAAAACCGTCTTGCCTATCACTGATATGTTCATTCCTTTTCAAATATAAAGAGTTCATATCTCTCAGTACCCTCTCTCCCAACTTCCCCACCACCGATGTCAGGCTCACTGTTCTGTAGTATTCCGTAATATCCTTACTACCCTTCTTGTACAGGGGGAACAACATAAGCTACCCTCAAGTCCTCCGGCACCTCACCTGTATATAAGAATGCCACAAAGATATCTGTCAGGGCCCCAACTATTTCGTCTCTCACCTCCCTCAGCAAACTGGGATAGATCCCATCAGGTCCTGGAGATTTGTCCACCTTAATAACCTCTGGCATACCCAACACAACTTCGCTACTTTTGCCGATGTGATGCAGACTAATCTTACTTCTATCTCTAATCTCAGCATTCATCATGTTCCTCTCCGCAGTGAACACTGATGCAAAGTAGTCATTCAGAATCTCACCCATTCTCTCAGGTTCGGCACACAGCATTCCTTCATTATCTTTTAGTGGACCAACCCTTTCTCTAGTTACCCGCTTGCTTATTATATAAGAATAAAATGCTTTGTGATTTTCCTTAATTCTGCTCACTCAAGCTATTTCTTGACCCGTTTTAGCCCGCCTGATTCCTTGTTTAAGATTTGTCCTACTCTTCCGATATTCCTCCAAGGGCTGGTTCTTTTCTTAGTTCCCTACACCTTATGTGTGCTTCCCTTTTCCTCTTCGCTAGTCATACAATTTCTCTTGTCATCCTTGGTTCACGAATCTTGCCCTTCATATCCTTTGCCTTCAATGGGACATGCCTATCCAGCACTACCATTAACTTATCTTTGGAAGTCTCCCACATCTCAAATGTGGACTTCCCTTCAAATAGCTGTGTCCAATCCACATTTCCCAGCTCCTGAATAATTTTGATATAATAGGCTTTGGCCCATTTTAGTACCCTTCACTGAGGACCACTCTCCTCTTTATCAATGAGTATTCTAAAATTTACAGAATTGTTGTCACTGTTCCCAAAGAAATCTTCCACCGCACCTTCTACGACTTGCCCTGGCTCGTTCCCCAGTACCAGGTGGAATATGGCCCACCCCTACTCGGACGATTGAATACTGCTCTCGAAAACTCTCCTGGACGCTTCGTACAAATTCTACTCCATCCAGACCACTGACGCTAAGTGTATCGCAGTCAATATTAGGAAATTGAAATCTCCCATCCCCACTAACCCATTGCCTTTACATCTATTCAGAACCTGTTTACCTATTTGTTCTTTTACCTCACGCCTTGGGAGGTCTGTAATACCGTCTCAACAATGTAACTGCACCCTTCTTATTTCTCAGCTCCACCCATATTGCCTCACTACCCAAGACTGCCATCGTGTCCTCCTTTAGCACAGCCATGACCAGCAATGGAACTCCACACCCACTTTTACTTCCCTCCTTGCCCTGTCTTAAGTGTCCATATCCTGGAACATTTAGTTGCCAAACATCAGGCCCTTCCTTCAACCAAGTCTCTGTGGTGGCAATAATGTCATACTCCCAGGCACCAATTCAATCCTTAAGTTCATCTGCCTTACACACTGTAATCCTTGTATGAAAGTAGATGCATTTCAGACCACCAGTTCTTTTGCGCTCACCTGCTCCCTGCCTATTCTTCCCTTCATTAATTTTTTTTTCATAATTCTTACAATCTAAAGTCAATACATCGCTGCCTACTTGTTTTCTCTTCTGTTTCCCAGTCCGCTGGCACATTAGTTTAAAACCTCACCAACAGCAGTTGCAAAACCTCCCCCAAGAACAGTGGGTCCATTCTGGTTCAGATGTAGTCCGCCTTTTGGTAATAGTCCTAACTTCCCCAGAACCAGTCCAAATGTCCGACAAATCTGAACCCCTCACTCCTATAGCATCTCTCAAGCCACGTGTTCATCCTGCCTTTTTTTTTCACTTCTTCGCTGGCTCGCATGTGGCACTGATAGTAACCCGAGATCACTACCTTTGTGATCCTCCCCTTTAACTTCTCTTCTAGCTCCCTGAATTCTTCTTTCAGAGCGTCGTCTCGATTTCTACTTAAATCCTTGGTGCCTATATGCACCAAGACAACTGGGTGTTCACTGTCTCCCTTTAGAATGCTCTGCAGCCGATCAGTGACATCGCTGAGTCGAGCACCTGGGAGGTAACATACAAGCATTGTGGTCCCTATCATTTTGAGAAACGGTTTAACCAGGTGAACTATTTTATAAAGATGCCAGATAGGAATGAATGGTATTGGGTATGTCAGGTGGCCATGTTGAACTCGTATTATACGAGAGAGAAAGAACTGGAGAAACATGTATTCATTACTGCCCTGCAGAGTGAGGAATCAAATCTAGATGGCTTGGATTTTGATGTGCCTCACGGTAGATTTAAACATGAAGAAGGCATTGAAGAGTGTGATAGATAGTAAGCTGTCTCATGAGCATAAAGCGTTGTGGAAACGTTTGTTACTTCAGGATAAGGACATATGCAGAAATCCGATGGGGAGGGTTAACGCTCTTGGAAATGAAACAGACGCAGGGGCTACCACACCGATAAAACAGCACCACTATCAGCTTAAACCTTTCAAAGCCAGGGAGGTCCAGAAGGAGTTGGAGACCATGCTCAAAGAGGACATTATCGAACCATGCCAGAGCAAGTGGAGTTCGCCAATTGTCTTAGTTCCCAAATTGGCTGAGAATCAGTGATTTTTGGATTAGATTAGATTACATTACAGTGTGGAAACAGGCCCTTCGGCCCAACAAGTCCACACCGCCCCGCCGAAGCGTAACCCACCCATACCCCTACATCTATCCCTTACCTAACACTACGGGCGATTTAGCATGGCCAATTCACCTGACCTGCACATCTTTGGACTGTGGGAGGAAACCGGAGCAACCGGAGGAAACCCACGCAGTCACGGTTAGGATGCGCAAACTTATGGGATGGTCAACACCGTTACAAAAATCAGACTGATATCCAATTCCAAGATTGGAGAACTGTATCGAGAAATTGGGAAAATGCAGTTCCATCACCAAGTTAGACTTAATGCGTGGTTACAGGCAGGTACCTTTATCAGAGATGGCGAAATAAATTTCTGCATTTGTTCCCCTAAATGGGCTACATCGATTCAAAGTTAAGCCGTTTGGAATGACGATCGCGCCCATTATCTTCCAAAGAGCTGTGGCTGGTTTACCAGACTGTGCAGTCTATTTGGACGACGACGTATCTTCAATAAGTCCTGGAAAGATCACATGGTACAGTTTGCAGAGCTCTTTGAACGACTACGAGAAACACATCTGGTGGTAAACATAAAGAAAACAGAATTAACGAAAGCAGAGGCGACGTTCTTGGGACACAACACCGGTCATGGAAGGTTGACCACATGGAACGGAAAGACATTGAAGAATTGCCACGCCCAACCTCGAAGAAAGAGGCGCTTTGATTCTTAGGACTCGGTGGATTGTATTGCAATTTTATTGCAAACTTCAGCAGTGTAGTTGCACCATTAATCGAATTCCTCAAGAAGAACACAAAGTTTCAGTAAAAAGAACAATGCCAGGATGCATTCAACAATTTGAAAGCAAATTTAACCACCACACTAGTTTTAGCTAGACCAGACTTTTCAAAACATTTTAAAGTTGTCATCGATGCGAGTGCCAAAGGAGTTCGACAAATGGATGATGACGTCAGATTGTATGGAGGTGTCATAGCTGCAAATTGCGCGGTGATAGATTAAAGACAGATATCAGAGGCAGGTTCTTAACTCAGAGAGTGATACGGGCGTGGAATGAACTGCCGGTCAATGTAGTTATTTTAGCCACATTAGGGATATTTAAACAATCCTTGGATAAGCAAATGGCGGATGATTGGATTGTGCAGTGGGATGGGCGTTGCTTAGTTCATAGTCCAGCAAAACATCGAGTGCTGAGGGGCCTGTTCGCGCTGTATTGTTCAATATTCTATGTTTACAACGTGACCAACAAATGGAGTAAAGGGAAATTCTGTTAAAAGGAGGACACGTTTCACATCAGCACCCACTTTTTACCCCAATTGCATTTTCTAATCCACATCAAATCGTGTGTGACAGTCTTGAAGTAATGAATGGTCTTGTCTGTTTCTGTTCACCCTGTGTCTGGTGCAATTGCCCTCCGGTCCTCCTTTCTAACAGATTTGTGGGACCGAATGAAAAGTAGCAACAGAGGACTCAGCAAGAGCAGTCGGTTCATTGACACTTTGATGTTGCTTCAAAACGCAGTAAGATGGTGGCTTACCGAGTTGTGATCTGAGCCACACTTCCCTGTCTGTAGTTCATTATCCTGGACTCATTTTTCTGTCAAATATCTAACTAACACAGCTTTGAATAATTTGCATATGCACAGGTACCGCAGATTGTTGGGGAAGAGTATTCCTACTCAAACGACTCTTTGAAACTTTATTCTTGTATTTGTTCAGAGAGAGGTTGGAGGATTGTTCTTTGCTTTTCTCGTCTTCCTACCCTATTGGGCATGATAAATTTTAAACAGAACCAGGTCTTACAAATACCACTGATATTGGTCTCAAAGCACATTAGGTTCAATGTTCGGAGCAAGTCAGGTAAATAGCTTGAATTTCCAAAATTACTTTAACTATAACCAAAGCCATGATGCTCAAGCTGTAATAAAAAGATAAACGATTAATAGCTTGGACATGGAAAGATAAATATTGATTATTATATTTTTCAATACACACCGACGTACATAAATGCACAAACAGAGAGAAGCACACAGATAATCCCGCATGCAGGCACACACAGGCACGTACAGAGCCACACACACAGGCACATGCAATCAACACACATACAGAGCTATGCACACAACGACACAGAATGAAACACAGAAACAAACACAGATTCACTCACCCAGGCACACTCATTCATTGCTGATCAATCCGGTCGGTGTGCTGGAGAGATATCTAGTTCTGGTTTAAAGATCAATGAACTGCTGTAATCTGCACAGTTTTCTGCACTCAGCAGATTGCTGAGTTCTCCTGCTGAACAGATATTTCTTCCGGTTTCATGGTGTCTGGACTGGTTCTGTGAGGTGGATTAAGAATTTCATGCAATTAAACATTTCAGATGATGTGACAATGCCTTTTTTTGATCTCATTCTCGTAGTTGGGGCATCGGTTTATCACTCCATTGATGTTGCAGTGTGCCCATGCACAACACAGCATGTTGGTAAATATGCACTATCCTAGCCGTGACCACAGCCTCTTCAT
Source organism: Chiloscyllium punctatum (assembly GCF_047496795.1). Lineage (NCBI taxonomy): Eukaryota > Metazoa > Chordata > Chondrichthyes > Orectolobiformes > Hemiscylliidae > Chiloscyllium > Chiloscyllium punctatum. The sequence continues at coordinate 12,166,733 of NC_092781.1, read as the reverse complement.
TCAGAAGCAGGTAGCCATTCCCATCGTCTTCAGTCTCCATGTATAAAGAAATGATGGCCTCTCGGTCATGGCCACCCCATTGATAACCCTCTCCTTGTTTTTGGAAGTACCCTCTCCTTTATCATCTCAAACCGCTAACCAACGGTCCAATGTGCACTGAGAGCAACAGGCTCCCTGGGAACAACAGAGAGCAGACCATCATGGAGATGGAGTAATGCTTCAGATGTGTGAATGGGTGAGAGTGTAGCCCTCAGTATGCACTGCATCACTAAGTCCTATAATCTCTTTCCAGTTATGTCATGCACAATCATTCAGATTTCCTGAAAATTCATAGCTTCACAGTTCTCATGTGATTTTCCATCTGCCAAATTGATGTCCATTGCTTATTCATTTACATACTCTCTACCTTTTCCTGATAACTTCGTTTCCTCACTATGTTATAGTTGGTGACACTTTTGCTCAGCATACTATTGTTACATTTATCTAAATCATTGCTATTGGTTGCAAATATAGTTTGTGTCTCCTCATTGGTCTCTATGTCACTGCATTCGATAATTTCTATTAAACTGATACAGACTGATTCATCCCTAATTTATCCTTGCTAACGGCTCAATAACCAGTCGTCCCCGAATTCCAGTGTTTCAGGTTTGAAAAGCTGCATGTTTTCTTCTAGTTCTTGTGTAAGGGGCTTGAGATTTTAAAAGTCCTGCTCTAACTGATGAACAACAACCACGAACAAATGAATGGCGTAGGTGTGACCCTGTTTAAAACTCTTGATGGGCTAAATAACCTGCTTCAGGATAGGTGTGGTTACAAATGGTGCAAAACATCTTGTAACCATCAGACAAGAGCCGAATTCTGACTTTTTGATAATGGGAAGGCCACTGATACGCAGCTGCTGATCGCCCACTGTGCCTCGTGAATGCCCTGGTTCCATTTGCAATGTCCTTATTAAGCATGTCCTACTTCGCAGTAGGTAGTGCGACAGAACACAGTGGGCAGTATTTTCACTATGAGTTTGAGACATCCCCTCCAAAAATACTGTGTGCTGGGTGCTGCTACAGGTTCTATTAGTGATAGATCCATCCGTGACAATGAGTTTGCTGACAATGTTTCCCACTTGTTGGATGTCCCATCACGTCCCACTGTTGTGTATTCTGAGCCTCGCCCTGTTCCGTCAGTGGTATGCCTATGGGGACACTCTCAGAGATGGACATTGAACGTCCATACCCAGAGAATGTTCTATGTCCTTGTAAAAGGGAGCATAGCTGAAAAGTGATTTGAGACAGATGTCAGATTCTGGTTCATTTTTCCGTGTGTGGTAAGGGCGTGGAATGCCCTGCTTGCCAAAGTCGTTTTATCAGCGACACGAGAGGTGTTTAAACACCCCTTTGTGATGCATTTGGATGATGATGAGATAATGCAGGGGGATGGGCTTAGATTAATTCACAGGTTGGCGCAACATCAAGGGTTGAAAGTCTTGTTCTGCACTGTATTGTTCTATTTTCTAATGCACCAAACCTACACATCTCTGAAAACTATGAACAATTTAACATGGCCAATGCATCTGAATTGGACATCTGTGGAATAGGAGAGGAAATCAGAGCAACCGAAGGAAACCCACGCAGAAATGGGGAGAACGGGCAAACTCCACATAGACAGTTGCCAAAAGCTGGAATCGACACTGGTTGCCTCGCGCTGTGATGAAGCAGTGTTAACCACTGAGCCATGGTGCTACCCAAATTCCTAAGTTGTAATGGTTCATGAAGCCCCATCACGATACCAAGATATATCAACTTCGACCGACAAGACAGACATCCTCGATCCCTCTACCAATACAACCTAACACTCCGTATGCCTTCTTGATAACACTATCAACCTGTGTGGCAACTTTCAGGGCTCGATGTATATGGGCACCAAGATCTCTCTGCACATTCCAAGAACCTTTCCATTGAACCAATTTCCTGTCTTTCTATTATCCTTACCAAAGTGAATCACCTCACATTCATCGACATTGAATTCCATTTGCCGATTCTCAGCCCAACTCTGCAATTCGTCCAAATCCCCCTGCAACCTGAGGAATTCTGTGCATACGTTGAAGGAAATGAATACGATTTAATGGCCTTAGAGAGACAGGGCGACAGGGTGACTCATACTGGAAACTCAATACCCATAACATTTTACAGCTGGGAGTGTTAGATAAAACTGAGAAGGGAGTGAGTGTGATTTCTGAAGAAGGAAAAGTAGCTGTACAAATTGAAATGGTGATCTGAATCAAATGATCAAGGCGTTGTCTTAATCTCATTGTTCTTGCCCACAAAGTGCCCAGTTGAATTGGGCTTGCGGAGAGATTACCACCGTGAGGCTGAGTAGATCTCAAGAAACTTAATGTGCAGAAGTGCCTTTGCCTATGGGTCTTTCCGACACTCGCACATTCTATGCGGCCTTTCCCGGAACATTTTGTGACTGACAGTCCCAGGAACATTCTGCACCCAAACATCCATGGAACGTACTATCCTCGACATTCCCTGGCACATTCTGCACCTGGCATTCCTCGTAAAGTTCTGTAACTGACATTTCCTGCGACATTCTCTCTCCGATATTACCAGTAACAGTCGATTGCCAATGTTCCCTGGAACTTCCTGCACCCGCCAAACGACGGAACATTCTAAATATGTCATTCCCCAGAACATTCTATATTCAACATTCTTCAGAACGTTGCCTACTCCAGGACACTGTCTACCCGAAATTCTCAAGAAATTTGACACCCAACACTTCTTGGAAAATTCTATCCACGTGACCTTCCCCAGAACGCCCTACAACTGATATTCCCCAGAAAATTCGAAAACTGATATTCTTTGGAACATTCTGAATAAGTCATTCCGGGGACATTCTATTCCTGGCATTCATCGGAACGTTTTACGTCAGCATTCTTCAAAATATTCTATACCTGACACTTTCCAGAATATCCTGGACCAGATACTCGCTGGAACGTTCATACCCGGTATTCCTCGCAACATTCTCAAACCAACATTGCTTGGAATAGTCGATACATGACGTTTCCCAGAACATTCCATATCCGAAATTATTTGTGAATGTTTGGATGTGAATGAATTGAACCCAAGGGAAGAGATTCTCTCCAGGGATAAGGAGACACAATTCTGAAGGCCCCCTCAGGTAGTTAAATGCGAAAATACGTTTGCCTTGCATTTACATTTCTTCATCGACCACAATTTTACTAAAAGACAGATATTTCCAGGCTCCACATGTCTTCAAGGAGCTAGGAGAGAATCCTTCAGGACGGCAATATTTTCACCTTTCGTCTTTGGAATTGTGAAGAAGTGACGTGTCTGCTCTCGAGTGATCAAGTGGGTGGGAATATTTTCGAACTATCTGTTCTAATGGGTGTGTGCCTGTGTGTTTGGAGAGGGATGATTTGTTGTGGTTTCCATCACATTTTTGTCAGTATTCAGACTTTCTCATTTGTTATTTCAGCTCCAAGTACGTCAATAAATCTCTGAAGACAGTGACACATTTGGTAATTTCATTGGCTTCTCAAATAACCTCTCAACTTTGCCTCCAGGCTGATGTATAATTTGTTTTCTTTCCTCTCAGTGAACGTACTGACGATCTACGTCCTGCTTTATAAAGATTGCGCATTGTCTCCATGTGTCAGACTTTACCTGGTGGCCATGGCAGTGACGGACCTACTGGTCATTATCATCGACCTGATATTGAGACACATCCCCATTGTCTTTCTGGAACAGTTTTATTTCCTGAGGAAAATCCCAGTGTGTAATATCCACGCCGTCCTGCTTTATGCAGCTACTGACTGCTCTGTCTGGTTCACCGTCGCTTTCACCTTTGATCGATTTGTTGCTATTTGTTGCCAAAAGCTGAAATGTAAATATTGCAGTGAGAAAACGGCAGCTGTGGTTTTGGGAACACTGACTGTGCTGAACGTATTAATGAACATTTTCTGGTATTTTATGCTCACAGCTCGGTATCGGCTGTGGCATGGACCCTGGTTTTGTGTGGCTACATTGTCGATTTACTTCTCTCGTGCCTGGGTCATAACTGAGTCCCTCCACCACATTCTAACCCCGGCTCTCGCAATTCTTCAGATTCTGGTGCTCAATGCTTTCACGGTCAGACACATTTTAGTGACCAGCACAGCTCGCAGGAGACTAAAGGATCTTAATGGGGCCGTTCAGTGTGACAAAGAAATGAGAAATCGAAAAAAAACCATCATTTCACTGTTTGTGATCTCGGTCAATTTCATTCTGTTATGGTCACCGTTTACAATGTATTCGATATGGAATCGGATAAGGTATATTATGTCTTCCCCTTTGCGTCCAGAATGGTTTATACAGGAATTGAGCTTCATGCTGCAGCTCCTCAGTTGCTGCACAAACACCGCAATTTATGCCGTGACCCAGACTAAATTTAGACAACAGCTGAAGAATGTGCTGAAATATCCCTTCACCCACATTCATGAATCAATCAAATTCACTCAATCATCAACTCATCCGGGATGATCTCATTTCAATTCTATACTTCAGCAATGAAACAGCCTGTCGCTAACCTAATAGACCGGGGGTAGTGTTGGTTTATACAACCTAGCCCCACGGGTGTTACATTGGCACGTTTCAATATTGCTCTCAACTCACGGGGCAGTGAAAAATGTTGCTATTTCATTGAATATATCTATCACTTCAATTTGTAAATAATAAAAATGCTCATGAAAATGTGCCAAGCAACAGACCCAAATACATTGTTGTTTTCCTTTGTGTTGAAGAAGCTGAGCTGGAGAGAGATAGTCTCAGGGTCCTCAGGCAAAGCATAGGGGAACCAGTGCACGATCTCAGGAGATGGGTTTAAGTCTCGCCGCCCTTGCCTTCATCTTTGGGTCCCCCAATCCGATCTAGCCTTTGGCAGAATTCATCTCCCTCCCTTTGCCCTCCCCCACCATCTCTCCCTCCCACACTCACACTGCCCAACTCTCTCTCCCCATTTACACATTCCATTTCTCTGTCCCCCCTCCCCATTCTCCTTCATTCTCACTCCGTCTCCTACTCTCCACCTCCCCGTCTCCCTCTCTGCAAATCTTTCTCCCTCGCCTTCTCTCGCTGGGGGCATAGAAGAGTAGTGTGGAGCTCCAGGTTATTTGTAAGGGAATAGAAGGGGATTGGAGATACAGACCGTAGCTAGACGAACAACAGGGTGTAAGGAAATTCAGGCTGACGCTAAGGGAATGAGGAGTGCGGAATTACAGCCCATTCCCAGGGGAACAAAGAGGATTGTCGAATTTCAGGCCGTTGCCATTGGAAGATAGGAGGGGGTGGAGCTTCGGTACCTTGCGAAGTGAACAGCGAGGAGTTTGAAACTTCAAGCCGTTGCTGAGGCAACAGAGGTGGTTCTTCAGGCTGTTGCAAGGGGAAGAGAGCTGGCGGTGGAGCACCAGGTCGTTGCTAGGGGAACAGACGGGTGTGGATCTACCAGCCATTGCGAGGGGATCAGAGGAGAGAATGGAAATTAAGCCTGTTGCTTGTGAAACAGAGGGGAGTGTGGAGCTTCAGGATGTTTCAAAGGGAGTAGAGGGAGGTGTAGAGATTTAGTGCATTCCTAGGGCAACAAAGGGGGTGTTGATATCCAGGTTTTGCTTGGGTAAAAGTATGGGCCTTGGGTCAAATGACGTTACTAAGTGACACACTGGGTGAGAGGACAAAGACTGTGAGTAGGAGGTACTTGTGGGGGTAGCACTTTCGGCTGTGACCCAGGCAAAGGAGTTGGGGTCGGACAACAGGTTGTGCATGGACCAGTTTGTGGAGGCCCCACTGTGTGTTAGTCAGGGAACAGATTGGGATGCGTCAAAGGACATTTTGCAGGAAATCATTGGGGAGGGGGTCACTAGGCATTGCTTAGGGTAGAGAGCGTGTACGGGAAGAAGGTTGAGGTTAAGGAAATGTGGGATAGAGTGACCGTGAGGGTGAGGGGGTATGGTGGGCAGTAAGTGTGACGGTGGTGGATTGTGCAGGGCAATGAGGGTGATGTTGGGCGATTAAGCATGATGATGGTGTCCAGGGGAATGAGCGCGACAGTGATGGTGTGTGGAGAAATGACGGTGATGATGATGGAATGTGTGGGGGAGTAAGCATGACTGTGGCATTGTGCGGGGGAGTGAGCGAGATGATGTGGCTGTGTGCAGAGGGTCTGTGCTTGACAGTGTGTTTATGTGCGTGGCACTGTGCATGAAGGTCGGTGAATGTGAGTCATGTAATGGGCAAGTATGTGCATGTGGGAGTGAGATGGTGGGGAAGAGTGAACGTGATGGCGGGGCCGTGCATGGGGGGTAAATGGGATGGTTGTGTAGTGTGTGATGGAGAGAGCATGACGTTGAGGGAGAGTGAGGAAGAGTGCTTGTGAAGATGGAGGAATGTGTGTTGGAGAGAACTTGCAAGTGGGAGCTTTGTGGAGGAGTGAGAGGGGCAGTGAGTGTGACGGTGGAGGAATGTGTGGGGTAGTGAGCATGATGGTGGGGGAGTGCACGGGGGAGTGAGTGTGATTGTGGAGGAGTGTGTGGGGGTGCGACCAGGCCGGTGGGGGAGTGTTCGGTGAACTGAGCTGTGGAGTCAGAATGACGGGGTAGTGCAAGGAAGAACGAGCCGGGCGGTGTTTGAGGATGTGGAGGAGTGAGCATGATGATGGGAGAGTGTGCGGGGGCATGAGCGTGACAATGTGAGTCTGAGTGGGGCCTCAGCCTGATGGTGGGGGAATGTGTGGGAGAGTGTGTGTGATGTGAGGAGAGTGTGGGGGGCTGAGTGATCACGGGGGTGGGAGAGTGTGTGATGGAACTGGCATCATGGTGGGGGAGTATGAGGAGGACTGCGTGTGAAGATGATCGAGTGTGCTGAGGGTGCAGTTGAATGAGCATGACAGTGGAGGAGTGTGTATGAGAGTGAGACTGACAGTGTGGTAGTGTGCAGAAGCGTGAGGCAATCAGTGGAATTGTATACCATGGAGTGAATATAATGGGAGTGGAGTGTGTGAGAGTGAGGGTCATGACAGAGTCGTGCACAGGCGAGTGTGTGTGAGCAGGGGAAGTGTGCAGCAGAGTGAGTGCACCAGTGAGGGAATGTGCACAGGAGCGAAGATGTTAGTGGAAGACTGAGGGTGAATTGGGAACTGAACGGGGAGATAGCGTGAGTTGAGGGAGTGTGCTGGGGAGTGAGGTGACGGCAGGGGAGACTGCACAGAAGTGAGCACGCGGTGGTGGAGCTTGTGTTGAGTGAATGTGATGGTGTTGGGTAGTGGGCGGGGGAGTGAATGTGATGGTGGGGATTGCATGGCAAAGTGAGTGTGACATTGGGACAGTGTGCAGTGGAGTGAGCATGATGGTGAGACAGTGTGCGGAGGTGTTAGCGTGTCGGTGGGTAAGGATGCAGCAGGGTCAGCCTGTTGGTGGAGGAGTATACACAGAAGGCAACATGGATGGTTGAGTGTGTGGGAGAGTGAATGTGATGTTAGGGAAGTGTGTGGGGGAGTAACGATGCTGGTGGGGGAGTGTAGGTGTGAATGACTGTGAGGTGGGGGAGTATGTGAGCGAGTGAGCTTGAGTTGACGGAGTGCTCAGCTCAGTGAGGTGAAAGGTGAAGAGTATGTATAGGAGAGAGCATGTGGTGGGGGTAGTGTGCAGAGGGTGTGAATGTGATGATGGCGTTTGTGCGGGGATGTGAGCGAAGCAGTGATAGTGGGGGAATGTGCAGAGGAGTGAAGTTGAGTGTGTGGGAGAGAGAGACTGAAGATGGAGAGCATGTTTGAGAGTGAGCATGATGGTGGGAGAGGGGTGAGGGAGAGTGCATGACGTTTGGGGAGTGTGAGGAGGAGTGTGTGTGAAGAATGGCGAATTTTCTGGGAGTGAACTTGAAAGTGGGGTGTGCACGGTTAGTGAGCATAGTGCTGAATGTGATACTGTAGGAGTGTGTGGGGTAGTGAATGTGACGGTGTTGCATTGTGTGGGGGAATGAGTGCGATGGTGATGAATATGTAACTGTGTGAGAATGACCGTGGGTAAGTAAGCCTGGGAGTGAGTAATGGACTAAACAGGACAGTAGAGTGGGAGAGGGAATGAGCAGGATGGTGTGGGAGTGTGCGGGGGATTGGGCATAATCGTGAGGGAGTGTGCGTGGGTATGAGCAGGGGAGTCAGCATGATGCAGGAGTGTCGGATACAATGATCAAGACAGAGGCGGAGTGTGCAGGGTAGTGAGCAGAACTGGCGTAGTGTGCGGGGGAATGAGTGTGATGGTGGATGAGTGAATGGGGAAGTGCGATTAAACGATTGGGGAGAAAGCAGGGATTGAGAGGGATGATAGGGGTGTGTGTGGGGGAGTGAGCATGACAGTGAGGTCTGGGTAAGTGAGCGGGTTACTGAGCGTAACAGTGGGGAAGTCTGTGGGTAGTTAGCATGACAATGGGGTAGTATGTGGGGGAGTGTGCATGAAGGTGAGAGTGTGTGCAGAGGAGTGAGCATAGTGGTGTTGGAGAGTGCACAGTTGTGAATGTGATGATGGGACTGTGCAGGGGAGAGGGGAACATGATGTGGGTGAGGGCAAAATTGTTAATGTGATGATGTAGGTGTGTGCAGGGAAGTGAGCACGATGGTGCAGGAGTGTGCGTGGGTTTGAGGTGAGAAGGGAGAATGTGTCGAGCAGTGAGCATGACGGTTGGGGAGAGATGGGGATGAGCGTTATGGTGATGTATTGTGAGGCAGAGTGAGTGTGACGGTAGAGGATTGAGCAGTGCAGCTTGCATGACAGTGTGGGATGTGGGCAGTGGAGTGAGCATGACTTTGACGACAGTGTGGTGGAGTGATCTTGACAATGACAGTGTGCAGGGGCGTGAAGGGCAGGGTTGGAGAATGTGCAGAGACGTGATCATGGTGGTGAGGTAGATTGCGGGTGAGTGAGCATCGCGGTGTTAGAGAGCCCAGGGGCGTGAGTGGAGAGTTACCATGATGCAGGGTATTCCGTGGGGGAGGGAGCATGATGGCGCAGCACTGTACAGAAAGCCAGCATGATGGTGAGGGAGTGTGGAGGGGAGTCAAGGTGATGGTGTGGAAGTCTGGTGAAAAGTCTGTGTGATGTTGGGGCAAATGTCGGTCAAGGAGCTTGAGGTGGGGTGGTGTGCGGGTGAGTGAATGTGATGGTAGGGGAGTGTGGGTGGGACTGAGAGTGATGGTGGGGAGTGCACAGGGAAGAGACCAGAGGAGTGACCTAGATACTGGGTTAGTGTGTCTGGGAGTGAGCGAGGGACAAAGAATGATGGGATTTTACTGTGCAGGGAATGAGTTTGATGGTGGAGCAGTGTTTGGTGGAGTGAGCATGATGGTAAGGGGAGCTTGAATTTGGGGGTGTATGCAGGAGAGTCGGTGTAACAGTGAGTGAGCGTGCTGGGCAGTGAGCATGATATTGGCGGATCTTAATGGGAGTGACTCTGATGGTGGCAGAGTCTGTAGAGGAGTGACTGTCACGGTGGGGGAAAGCGCAGCAGAATGGGCTTGATGGCGTGGGACTATGCAGAACAGTCAGTGTACAGGATGGAATGTGTCTGGCGAGTGACTGTGAAGGTAGGGGAAAATGTGAAGGATTGATTTTGAGTGTGTGGACATGTCAGTGTGGCAGAAGGGGATTGTGCGGAGTGACTGAGTGGAAGAGTGAGGGTGATGGTAGTGGACTGGGCATGGGATTGAACATGATGGTTCAAGAGTATGGGAGTCAGTGGGGAAGTGACCCTGTTGGAGGGTGAGTGGTCCTGAGAGTGTGATGATAGGGGACTGAGCATTACGGTCAGGAGGGTATAAGAGATTGAGTAGATGGTGTGGGACCATGCAGAGGAGTGATTAAGGGTTGGGGAACGTGCGGTGGAGTGAATGTGATGTTGTGGTTGGTTGCAGGGGAGTCAGCATGACAGTGGGGCTGTGTGCGGGGGAGTGAACCTGATTGTGATGGAGTTTGTGGGTGAGTGACCCTGATGGTGTGGGAGTGTTTGGGGGAGGGAGCAGTGAAATGAGGGCGATCATGGGGCAGTGTGTGGGGCAGCGAGCACGACTGTGTGGGAGTGCAGAAGGATAATGCATGACGGGGCGTGTGTGCAGCAGAGTGAGCGCGATGGTGGGGAAGTGTGTGAGGGAGTGAGCGAGAGTTTAGAGAAGTGTGCCAGCGAGTGGACGTGACAGTGTGGAAGCATGCAAAGGAGTGAGGGTAACAGTGGAGTAGTGCGTGGAGCAGTGAGTGTATTAGTGCGAGAGTGTGTGGGTGGGTGAGTGTGACAGTGTGTGAGTGACTGGGGGAGTGAGTGGGGAAATGACTGTGATGACGGATTGTCTAGCAAGTGAGTGTGATGCTGAGAAACTGTGCGGGGTAGTGAATGTAACAGCGGGGCAATGTGCGGTGGTGTAAATGTCATAGTGGGTGAGTGTGAGGGGGATTGAGTGTGACTTTGGGGGAGTGTGCGGGGACTGAATGTGACGGTGGGGTGTGTGCAGGAAAGTGACCATGAAGTTGCAGGCATATGTGTCAGAGTAAATTGATGGTAGGGGAGTATGCGCGGTAGTGAGCATGAAATAGCAGCATGAACTCGGGAGTGAGGGTGATATGGGGGATTGTGCAGGGGAGTGAGTATGACGGCTGACGAGCCTACAGGGGAGTGAGTATGACCATGGGAGGGTATGCATTGGAGCTACTGTAATGTTCAGAGTATATGTGGGAGAATGATCGATTGACTGAGCAAGACACTGGGTTTGTGTGTGGGGTTGTGGCGATAGGGGAGAGTGTAACAGAGTCAGTGTGAGGGTGGGCGAGTGGGCAGGCGAGTGAGTGTGATGGTAGGGGAGACTGTGCAGGATAGAGCATGATGTTGGATGTGTGTGCGGGGGATGGATCATGATAGTGGGGGAGTGTGTGTGGGAGTGACCGTGAAGATGCAGGAATGTGCAGGGAGTGAGTGTGAATGTGGTGGAGTGTGCCGGAGAGTATGTGTAACATTTTGGAAGTGTGTGGGGCAGAGACCGTGACTCTGGGGGAACGAGCAGGGGATTGAACATGATGGTGTGGGTATGCGCGGAGAAGTGAGCATGACAGTGGTGGAGTGTGTGGGGTTTGAGCGCTGTAGTGAACGTGATGGTTGGGTATTGTGCAGAGGAATATGCGGGGGAGTGAATAGCCAGTTGGGGGAGTGTGCATGGCACAGAGTATTACGGTGGGGGTGTGTATGGGGTAGTGATTGTGACATTGTGGGTCTGTGAGGGGGAGTAAGCGAGAGAGTGACTTTGACGGTGGTTTAGCGTGCAGGGGAGTGAGTATAATGATGGGACAGCATATGGGGAGTGAGGATAACGGTAGAGTGTGTGGGGGAGAGTCAGCATGACCATCAAGAAGTATCCTGGATTCAGAGTGATGGTGGGTGAGTGTGCGTGGCAGTGAACATGATGGTGTGGGGTTGTAGGCGAACGGGTGAGACAGTGGAGTATGTACAGGGGGGTGAGCGTGACGGTGGGGGAGTGTGTGGGGGATTGAGTGTGACGGTGGAGGTGCATGCATTTGAGTGATTATAATGATGTGGGAGTTGCGGCGGAGTGAGTGTAATGATGGTGGAATGTGCATAGCTGTGTGAGTGACAAAGGATGAATGTGTGGGGCAATGAGCGTGATGGTGCGTAAGTGAGCAGGGGATTGAAAATTACAGTGGTATAGTGTACGGCCGAGTGAGTGGGACGGTGGGAAAGTTTGTGTGGGAGTGTGCAAAAAAGTGAGTGTGATGATGAGAGAATTTGTGGTGAGTCAGCGTTACACTGTGGTTGTGTCCGGGGGAGTGAAAGGGGTAGTTGTCTGACAGTGGGGATCTGCATGGGGGAGTGAGTGTGATGGCGGGACTGTGTGCTGGGGAGTGAGCATGATGGGGAGGGAGTGTGCCGGGAGTTGCCATGATGGTGGGGAAGTGGAAAAGAGAATCTGCCAGATGGCTGGGGAGTGTGTGGGGCAGGGAGTGTGAGGTGCGGGAGTGTGCGGGGGTGTGAGTGTGACTGTGGTTTAATCTGTGTGTAACTGAGGATGACATTGGTGGAGTGTTCGGGGAGTGAGCATGATTCTGTGGAGTATGCAGGTTATTGAGGTGACATTGGAGCAATGTGTGGAGGAGTGTGAAGTGTGGAGTGAGCAGGGGAGTTGAACGTGATGGTGTGGGAGTGTACAGCGGAATGAACAGGGGAGTGACAAGTGATGCCAGGTGAGTGGGCAGGAATGTGAGTGTGATGGCGTGCCAATGTACAGGGGAGTGGACATGACGGTGGGTGAGTGTGCATGGGACTGGTGATGACAATGGGGATTGTATGGGAGAGTTTGCGTGAGGCTGGGGAATTTGCCGGGTTTTAAGGTAATGATGGGGAATGTGGGGAGGAGTGAGTGTGATGTAGGGAATGTGAGGGGGAGTGAATATGACGTGTGGGAGTGTGTGGAGTCAGTGTGATGGTGGGGGAGTGTGTGTGGGAATGCGTGGGAAGTGAGCATGATAGTGGGTAAGTGTCGAGGATACAGGATGATAGTGGGCTAGTGCATGGGAGAGTATACATGCCTAAATGGGAGTATGCAGGAACATCAGCGTGAAAGGGGGTGAGTGTGCAGGGGAGTAAGCATGACAGTGCAGGATTGTGCAGGTTAGTGAGCGGGTGAGTGACCATGATGCTGGATGACTGTGGGCGAGTATGTTTGATGGTGGGGCAGTATACTGCAGAGTGAGCATGACGGTCGGGAGTGATTAGGGGAGTCAGTGTGAATTTGAGTGGATACTTGAGAGTCAGCGTGATGGTGAGTGAGTGTGCTAGGCAGTGAGCATTATGATCGCTGATGTTTAGGTGAGCGAGTGTATCGGTGGGGAGTGTTGATGTCGTATATATGGTTGACGGTGAAGGTTGATGTTGTGTATGTGGATTTCAGTGAGTCGTTTGATAATGTTCCCCACTGTAGACGATTGCACAAATTAAGGAGGCACCGAATTAAGGGTGATTTAGCGTTTTGGGTTTGAAATTGAATAGCTGAAAAAAGACAGAGAGTGGTTTGATGGAAAATATTATTCCAGAAGTTCAGTTACTCATAGAGTATGGCAAGGATCTCTTTTGGGTCCACTGCTGTTGTCATTTTTATAAATGACCCGGAGGAGGGCATAGAAGATTTGGTTAGTAAACATGCAGATGACACGAAGGTTGGTACAGTTGTGGATAGTGACGACCAATGTTGTAGGTTACAGAAGGTCGTAAGTAAGCTGCACTGCTGGGCTGGAATGTGGCAAATAGAGATTAATGCGGAAACGTGTGAAGTATTCACATTGGACAAAGTATCAGGAATGCAGAGAACTGGGCTCATGCCAAGATTCTTGGTAGTGTCAATGAGCAGAGAGATCTCGGTGTCCAGATAGATTGGGGGTCTGTGCAGAAGAGTGAACATGATTGTGGGGGAAGTATTCTGGGGAGTGAGTCTGACAGTGTAGAGGGAAGTGAGCATGATGTTTGGGGAGTCTTTAAGGATAGTGTGAAAACAGTGGAGGAGTGTGCAGAGGAGTGAGCGTGACTGTGAGGGAGTGTGCAGAGGAGTGAGCGTGACTGTGAGGGAGTGTGCAGGGGAGTGAGGGTGACTGTGAGGGAGTGTGCAGAGGAGTTAGCGTGACTGTGAGGGAGTAGCAGGGGAGGGAGGGTGACTGTGAGGGAGTGTGTAGAGGAGTTAGCATGACTGTGAGCGACTGTGTGTTTTAGTGTGCACGATGATAGGGTGTGTGCAGATTAGTGAGTGTGATGGTGGCGGAGTGTGCGGGGGAGTGAGGGTGACGATGAGGTAGTGTGTGCAGGAGTGAGAGTAAGTATTGGGAAATATATAGAGAGTGAGTGCGATGGTGGGAGAATGTGTGGGGAGTGATTGGGACGGTGGGGCAGTGTGTGAGGGAGTCAGGTTGATGGTGGGGAAAGGTGTGGGGGATTGAGGGTGATTGTGGGAGAGACTGCGGGGAATTGAGCATGAAGTTGGGGTAATATGTGGTGGAGTAAACCATGGCAGCGTGTGTGTGTGGGGGGGAGTGTGCATGATGGTGCTGGAATGTGCGAGAGAGTGATCACAATGCTGGGATGTGTGCAGGTTAATAAGCGTGACGGTGGGGAAGCATGAGAGATAATGAGCGTGACGGTGGGGAGTGTAGTGAGAGTGTGTGGTGTAGTAAGCGTGATGGTGTTGGAGTGTGTAGGGGAGTCAGCACGACGATGTGAGAGCATGTGGGAGAGTGGCATGGCGGTATGGGAGTACGGAGGCAGTGAGCGGGGAAGTGAGTTTGATAGTGTGGAGAGTGTAGGGGAGTCAGTATGATAGTTGAGGAGTGTGCAGGGAAAGTGCACGTGGCAATGGCGGAGTGTGCAGGGCAGTGAGTGTGGAAGTGATCATGACAGAGGTGGAGTGTTTGCGCAATTGAGCGTGATTTTTGTTGAAGGTGCAGTGGAGTCAGTCTAACTGTTGGGGAGGATGCGGGAGAATTTGCATAACAATGGGTGAGTGTGTTGGGCAGTGAGTGTGATGCTGGGAGTGTGTGCGGTGGAATGAGCATGAGTGTGGGGGAGTGTGTAGGGGAGTGACTGAGCGATTGACTAGGGAAGTAAGTTGGTGAGTGGGCGTGATGGTGTTGGAGTGCACAGGGAAGTGAACATGAATGTGTGCAAGTGTGCTCGGCAATGAATTTGCCAATAGAGGATGTGCAGGAGAGTGAGTGTGATGGTGGGGGAATGTGCAGGAGAGTGAGCAGAGGAGAGAGCATGACGTTGGGAAAGTGTGCAGGGGAGTGAACATGATGGTGGGGAACGTGAAGGGGAGTGAGGGGGATGGTGGTGGACTGCACGGAATAGTGAGCTTGACAGTGGGGTGTGTGTGCAGGGAAATGAGCATAATGGTGAGGGAGTGTGCGGGAGAGTCAGTGTGAAAATGGGGAGTGTGACGGGGTGTGAGTGTGATGGTCGGGGAGAGTATGAGGATTGAGCCTTATGGTGGGAGCATTGTGGGGAAATGAGTGTGACAGTGGGGGTGTGTGCAATAGAATGAGTGATTGAGCATGACATTAAAGTAGTGTGCGAATGAGCGAGTGCACTGGTATGGGAGAATTTGCAATAGTGAATGTCGCAATGGTGAATGATTGACATGATAGGTGCACAGGGAGTCATTGTGGTGGTGGGGAGTGTGTGGAGGTTCAGCGTGGTAATGGGGAAGTGTTCAGGAGAGTGAGTGTGATGATATGAGAGTGTACGGCGAGTAGGTGGAGGAGTTACCATGATGGTGCGCGAGTGTGCAGGGGAGTGGGCATGATCGTGGGAGAGCTTACATGGGTGTGAGCGTAACATTGAGCGAGTTGGTGTGGGGGAGTGAGCTTGACTATGGTGGAGGGCCTAGGGAAGTGAGTGTGAAGGTACACAAGTAAGCAGTGGAGTCAGTGTGATGGTGGTGGTGTCCAAAGGGAGTAGTGGTGTCAATGAGGGAGTGTGTGGATCAGTGAGCATGACATTGTTTGAGTTTACTTGGAGTGAGCATGATGGTTGATATTGTGTGTACCAGTGTGAGAGTGGTGGGGGGGATTATTTGCACTTCGCAATTATATATTCTCTCACACACAAACATACAAGCACACACTCCATGATATAATTCAACATAAATTTAGTATAAGGTTCAATTTTAATTCAAAAATAATTGATGTCTGTACAAGTGCAATATCACTGTCAAAAAGAGACAATTCTAGTATTTCTGGTAGTTGGACTTTGCTGAAGGCATGTCAATGGGCTCATGTTGGGTTATATAGATAAGCTGCAGAGCTGGTCTGAGAGGTGGCAAATGGAGTTTAATCCGGACAAATGTGAGGTGATTCACCGTGGTCGGAGTAACCAGAATGCGATGTATTGGGCCAATGGTAAGATTCTTGGTCGTGTAGATGAGCAGAGACATCTCGGTGTCCAGGTACACAGCTCCTTGAAAGTTGCCATCCAGGTTGACAGTGTTGTTAAGAAGGCAGACAGTTTTTTTAGCTTTTATTAATAGAGGGATCAAGTTCCAGAACCATGAGGTTATGCTGCAGCTATACAAAACTCTGATGTGGCTGTACTTGGAGTATTGTGTGCAGTTCTCGTCACTGCATTATAAGAAGGATGTGGAAGCTTTGGAAAAGGGTGCAGAGGAGATTTACTCGGATGTTGCCTGGGATGGAGGGAAGGTCTTACGAGGAAAGGCTGAGGGACTTAAGGCTGTTTTCGTTCGAGAGAAGGAGGTTGAGAGGTGACTTAATAGAGATATATAAGATAATCAGAGAGTTAGATCGGGTGGACAGGGAGAGCCTTTTTCCAAGTATGGTGATGGTGAGCACAAGGCGGCATAGCTTTAAATGGAGGGGTGACAGATATAGGACAGATGTCAGAGGTCGTTTCTTTACCCAGAGTAGGTAGGATATGGAGTGCGTTGCCTCCAACGGCAGTAGATTCGCCAGCTTTAAGTGCATTTAAGTCGTCATTGGGCAAGCATATGAACGTACATGGAATAGTATAGGTTAGATGGGTTTCAGATTGGTATGACAGGTCGGCGCAAGATCGAGGACAGAAGGGCCTGTACTGCGCTGTAATGTTCTATGTTTCATGTCCAGCTTATTTTGACATAGCGGGAAAATAAGCACACTGAAGGCAAGAACAGTGTGTTGAAGAGTTTAAAGGCCTAGTCAAGCATTTCAGTGGAGTTATCCTCCTGCCAATGATTACAAAATCGTCAGGTTTCATACAATCCCCAAATTCTGGAAACAGACCATTCACCCCATCAAGTTGGCTTATCACTCTAACAATGAGCCCACGCACCGCAACTCGCAAACCTTGTATTCCCCATGATTAACCCGCTTAGCATGCACATTATGGTCAATTTGGCATGATCATCACATCGACCAGGCACATCGCTGCACTGTGGGATGAAAGCCACAAAAATGCGTGCAGAATTCGTAAACTTCACACGGGCAGTAATCCAATTCTGGGACCGAACCAGGTATGTAGAGCTGTGAGGCAACAGTGCTCGCCACTGTTAACACACAACCATGGAAGAATCCAGGTAAATTCAATTGCAATTCGTCAACAAGATTGATACATAAAGGTTTATGTTTCTTACAAACAATGAAAACAAGTTTTTGACTTTATCGAAGACTGGTGGCAGTGTTTAGTTCTCTAGCCTTCCAGCAAAAATCAGGTAGTGTGCAAAATGTTTTCAAAGCAAAGATATGCACTGCACTGAAAATTCCAAAGTTAATGTGATCCAAACTAGAACATAAACCATCACAACACAGTGCAGGCCCTTGATGTTGTCCCGACGTGTGGAACGAATCTGAAACCCAACTAACCCACGCTATTTTGCTCCGTTCCGTATGCCATTCTAATGACCATTTCAATACCCGTAAAGTTGGTGAGTCTACTACAATTGCAGACCGTGCTTTCTACGCCCCTACCACTATGTGAGTAAAGAAACTACCTCTGACATCTGACCTATATCTTTCACCCCTCAAGTTAAAGCTATGCCCTGTCGTGCTTGCCATCGCCATCTGAGAAAAAAAGTCTCTCACTGTCCACACTATCTAACACTTTGAATATCTCGTATTTCTGAACGACGTCAACTCTCAACATTGTTCTCTCGAACGAAAACAGCTTCAAGACTTTCAACCGTTCCTCGAAAGAACTTCCCTCCATACCAGACAACATCCTGGTAAATCTCCTCTGAACCCTTTCCAAAGCTTCCGCTTCCTTCTATAACGTGGTGACCAGAACTGTACGCAATCCTCTAATTGTTGCTGCACCAGAATTTTAGACAGCTGCAACATGACCTCATAGTTCCGAAACTCAATCCCTCTGCAATCTCTCTGCTCACCTACACTACCAAGTAACTTACCATTAGCCGAGTACTCTTTATTCTTGTTACTCTTTCCGTAGTGAACTACCTCATATTTGTCCGCAAAGAAATCCATTTGCCAACTCTCATCCCAGCTCTGCAGCTTCTGTATGCCCCTTTGTAACCTACAACGTCATTCATCATTATCCACAATTCTACCAAACTAAGTGTCATCCTCAAACTTACTAACCCATACCTCTACACCCTCATCCAGGTCATATGTAAAAATGACAAACATCAATGGACACTAAACAGACCTTTCTGGTACATCAGGATTAACTGAGCTACAGGATGATTATTGCCCATCAACCATCACCCTCTGTCTTCTTTCAGATAGCCAATTTCTGATCCAAACCGCTAACTCACCCTAAATCCCATTACTTGGTATTTTGTGTTTAACGTCATTGCTGTTATCCAAATTGCCTAATAATTTAAAGTGGAATAACATCGAGGTAATTTACTCAAATATTGCAGGGTTTTCGATACTGAGCGGTACTTCTAAATCCAACAAAAACACACTCGTTACAGTTGAAACTTGCAAAGAAAGTGGCGATCTTCTTTTGGAGAATCCGGGTATTATTCATATTAGATGGGCTGTACTCGTACGGGTCTTTCAGAGTGAAGTCGTGTTCATTTCTTGTTCTTGTTTATTCCATAACCAAAGTTAGCATCATCTAGAAGTATCAGCACAGCAAAAACAGAGGAAAATACTTATGTATTCACGCGTGTTTTCATTACACAATCGGATACAGGCCACAGCCATGAAAGCTAGCGCTTGCAAATAAACCAGTTCGAATATAACCTCGTGTCGTGTGACTTTTGACTTTTCCCACCCCAGTCCATCTCCGGCTCCTTCACTTCAAAATTGCAGAAAACAGCTTAGTTGCGTGAATGGGAAGTGATGCATGATTTCTTCATAGTTGTTCTCTTGTGAAATCGTTGAATTGTGGCTCCTTCTACTAGTACTAAAGATCACCCCTGAGAAATTATTCTCCCGTTTATGTTTACTGGTTGTTAAGCCAACATCAACATGGCATAACCAACAATTCTCAATATGGTTTAATTAAGCACAAAAATATTGTGGACCTTTCACTTGATTATTTAAACTGACGCTTCCATTATAAGTTTGTCAGATACACCCTCGGGGATTTCAGTTTCCACTCAGTATTTGAACACACTTGCATCGATATTTATCCAACCACTTCACTGCACGACACATAAAGCTCGTGAATCCATATACATTGCTTGAAGATAAAATTCATATCTGGGACATTGTGGGTGACTGTGAAAGGGTCAATCCGTGTATTATGCAGGTCAGAATGTGTGCGTTGCAACATTAGTGACAGATAGAAAGAGACAGAGCGCGACAGGAACAGGAAGTCACACGTAGAAATAGAATCCAGGAAACTAGAAGTAACATCATCCAGTCGTAGAATTATAGATATGTACAGCAAGGAACAGACCCTTCCGTACAGCTCATCCATGCTGACCTAATATCCCAACTTAACCTAGTCTCGCTCGCCAGCACCCGGCCCATAGCCCGACAAACCCCTCTTATTCATATACCAATCAAGCTGCTTTTTAAATGCAGCAATTGTACCAGCCTCTGGCAGCTCAATCCATGTGTGCACTACTATCTGCGTGAAAAAGGTGTCCCTTAGGTCCTTTTACATCTTTCCGCTCTCAGCATAAACCTATGCGCTCCCGTTCTACACTACCCCATTCCAGTATAAAGACTTTGCCTATTTATCCTATGAATGCTGCGCATGATTTTATAAACCTCTATACGGTCATGCTTCATTCTCCAACGCTCCAAGGAAAACAGCGCAGCCTTCTCGACCTGTCCCTATAGCTCAAAGTCTCTAACCCTGGTCACATCCTTATCAATATTTTCTGAATCCTTGCAATTTTCACAACATTCGTCCGATAGGAAGGAGATCGGAATTGCAAGCAATATTCCAAAAATAGCTGAATCAACGTCCTGTACAACCGCAACATGACCGTTCTACATATTTACTCGATACTCTGACCAAGAAAGGAAAGCATACCGATCACCTTCTTCGCTATCCGATCTAACTGCGACTCTGCGAACCTCTGGTAACAGGTTCAAGGAGCTGTGAGCCTGCCCTCCAAGGTTTCCTTCCTCTCCAAAACTCCGTAGGACCTTACTGTTAAGTGTATAAGTTCTGCCATGATTTGCTTGTTCAAAATGCAGCAACTCACATTGATCTTCATCTACCACTCGTCAGCCCATTTGTCCCTCTGAGCAAGATCCCGTTGCAACCTAAAATAGCATTCTTCACTGTCCAATACATTCCCAATATTGGTGTCATCTTCGAAGTTAATAACTGTACCTCTTATGTTCAGATCAAAATAACTTATGTAAATGATAAATAATAGAGGACTCAACAGCGAGCGTTGTCGCACTCTACTGGTCACAGGCCTCCAGTCTGAAAGGTAACCCTCCACCACCACCATCTTCTACTTTTGAGCCAGTTCTATATCCAAATAGCTAGTTCTCCCTATATTGCATGAATCACTCCAATGCAGCTCTTTGTTTTTGATTAATACAGAAACAGTCACAAAACATAAAAGGAGGATTCGAATATTGAGAGATGGTACTTTTGAACAAAAAACCCACTCCAAAACACCGGAATATAATCTCATAATGGTTTATCCATTTTTGCGCAAAAAATTGCTGAAACGTCCATGAAACAAGTCCTGGACATAGTATACAAATGCCAAGGATGACATAACTCCAGCAGACACCATAGAACATAAAACAAATACAGTGCAGTAGGTAATCTTTGGCCCTCGATGTTTCACTGATCGGTGAAACCAATCTGAAGCTCATCTAAGCTGCACTATTGATTCACGTCCATGTGCCGATCAAAGAACATTTAAATTCCGAAAATCCGGTTAGTCTACTGCTGTTGCATACAGTGGGTTACACACCCCTACTACTCCCTGAGTAAAGAAAGTTCCTCTGACATCTGTCCTCTCGCTATCACTACAGTTGAAAGCTGTGTCCCCTCGTATGAGCCATCACCGTCCGAAGGTAAAGGCGCTCGCTTTCCAATCGACCGAAACTTCTGATTATCTTCTATATCTCAATCAAGTCATCTCTCAACATTATTTTCTCGAACGAGAAAGGCCTCAAGTACCTCAACCTTTCCTCGTAAGATCTTCTCTCCACAGCATACAGCATCCTAGTAAATCTCTTCTGAAACTTTTCCAAACATTCCACAACCTTCATATAATGAGGTGACCAGAACTGCACGTAACACTCCAAGTGTGGCCGCAAAGGAGTACACACTAGTCAACAGCTGAAGGTCATGTGCAGCACAAATGCAAAGTATGCAGTTAAGAGGTCGATGTGCAGGGAACTGTATTACTTTGCTGCAATCGCTGAATAAACATCGAGATAATATACACCAAAGTGCTCTTTTTTCTGTGGGCTGTGCACTTCTAGCTTCTGCAGATATGCACATGCACTAAAATGTACCATGTAATAATTTACATTGCACTTAGTAATTAAATATAATGTATTTTTGTGAGTAGTGTTTAAAAAAAATGCAGCCCTTCCTTTGTATCCTTGTAAGATTGATATAAAATATTTAAGCAAAACAATGCAAATATGTAATTCTGAAAAGAGAAGTCAGTACTCACTCCACGAGCGAGTAATATTTTTCCTGGAATCAGATGCTTCAGGCACCATCCCAAGGATTCAAATTTGTTGGGAATGGCAGTTGTATTGCCTTCGTTCTGAAAGGAAGTATGGGAGAATTGTTAGATTTGGGGCAGCCATTTTGTCACATATTAAAAGCCTGAAAACTGTTTTGAATCTCATTTAGTGCCTTCTTGCTAAAAAAAAAGTGTTTCGCAGGGTCGGCGAAGATGATTGGCTTTGCAGCTGTACTGATACCTGATAAACGAATTCTTTACTTGCATGGGGCATCTTTTCTCTTTGCAAGGACCTATTTTGGACTAACACGTGCCTATCAGCCATGAACCAACACTGTCGCAACACTACGTGACTGAAGCTCGTGACTGCTCATTATTATGCAATGAACAATTTGCTTATTTTTAAACGATTGCAACTTCTTTAATCACGTAGTTCAAAATCTCATTGGAGTGGCTTTTCACCATTTGATCGACTTGCCTCTGCCCGTCACCTCAATAACTCAAGGTTTGTGTTGTGTGATTACTGATCAAAATTGGACCGCTATGAGCAAGTCACCCGCAGCATAGTTTATTTCCATCGCGAACAGTTGGTGTCGCCAGCTGGACCTCGATTTCATGAAGTTCCCGGATCATTTTCAATTTTGTCCCCGAGCGTGTGTAATACCTCCCTGAATCAGCAGATTTTGCGACAAGACTGGAGTGGAGAAGTGACTGCTGCAGGTGCTGTTACCTTGAGATTCGAACTGGAGTGAGTGGGGTTAGACAGTGGGGGACAGAAGCTCATGTAGTTAGCGTTCCTGAGGCACGAATTTAACAGTGGTAATAAAGGCGAGTAGTTTTAGTTATTGATCCTTAGTGATCAGGTACTGGTGGAGATTTACTTTGGCGTACGTTGAGCCAAGAGGTAAGGGCTGTGGCAAAAGAATTTGAGTTTTGGATTCAATCCAAAGTGCCCCCTTGCAGTTTGGGGCCATCCCTCCTCTGACACAAATAGCGTGAGTCCGGAGCTGGATTACCTTGTTGTTATGGGCTGTTATGAGACGCTGAGGGATGATTGGTTTGAAGGAGAGAATATCGAATTTTGTAACTAATTGTTGACCAGGATCACGATTTTGTTTTCTGTTTCAGTTTGTCTATAACCATTGTCTGTTTGTCCTGGTTTGCCAATGGCTTTTTCTGTTTGTTTTGGTGTATGTTCTTTGTTTCTTGCTTGCTTTTCTTCCAGGATAATGGGATCGATGAACTCTAAATGCAAGAGAATAGTTGCCCCTGGGGGCAAGTAAATCTTATCTCTCTGATCAGGCCGGCCTGCATCTGGTTGGTATATCGAGGAAAAGTCAGAAGTGTCATGAAAGACATGTTCGTATCCAAAGTAATGTAGGAGATACCCTGGTCCTTCCACGTTACTGGCCGGTATTGCTTGGGATATGAAATAAAGGTGTTCGAAATGCCGATGCAATTCTCGATATTCGGTCACAAGTGAGCAGTGTGAGTACTCAACAGGGTCCTCGTGCCCTCACTGAAGATGTGAGATAAAGCATCTTACACTTAACAAAATTAGTAATAAACAATTTGCTTGCTCCAGGGTTCTTACTGGTAAGCTCCCTTGTGAAAGGCTCTGGACCCACGATGAGGTCCGCTGTATGCTTCAAGGTTAGATTACTTACAGTGTGCAAACAGGCCCTTCGGCCCAACAAGTCCACACCGACGCTCCGAAGAGCAACCCACCCAGACGCATTCCCCTACAGCTAACACTACGGGCAATTTAGCATATCCAATTCACCTAACCTACACATTTTTGGACTGTTGGAATAAGCCCACGTAGGCACGGGAGAATATGCAAACTCCACACAGACAGTTGCCTGAGGCGGGAAATGAACGTGGGTCTCTGATGCTGGGAGGCAGCAGTGCTAACCACTGTGCCACCATGCCGCCCGATTCGCTCAAGTTCCCAACATTCCTTTTAATTGGCCAATACAAATCTGCAGTACTTACAGTTGCTTGCTTCAGGATGTTCAGACTCAAAGGAATTTGGTATTCGGAAGACTTTGGGCGACTATTAAAGTCTCTGTTGTGTTTCCCCTGTGTTGTGGACTAATGCAGAGGCACGAACAACTTCCCTTGAAAATATTGTTCGAATTGCAAATGAAATGACTTAGAGGAATTCAGATTTTGCATCGTTTTTTAAGCAGCTATGTGTCACAACCAGTATTAATGAATCTGACCTCCCTAACTTTGACTGTTCTGGGATGTGATTGCCTCATTCCCCTTACAAGTAAGGGAACAAGACCAAAGCAACTTGCAGAAAGGTTAACCCTTTGTAATATGGTTTGAATGCACATTTGCTTGTTGGTGATTGAATGTTTGTGTTTTGTTCCCTGGAGCTCGACATCCGGGACTGTTTGGAATTTGATTTACATTTTTGGAATTTATGATGATTTATTTTAAGGTTAAGGATCCATGAGTGATTGTGAATTGAAATTTTAACCTTGCCGTTCTTTGTACTGAGTGCCCTGGTGTCAATTTCGAACCGATCAGTTTTAATGTTTACATGAAAGCTAATCTTATTTAAATTCTAATCAGTTTAATTTGGAGAAGATGACATTACAATATTTTTAAAAAAGTATCCCTATGTTTCTGCCCCATTTGACATCAGTATAAACTTGTTCTCAAACTCCCCGTAATTTCATGCTACTGCAAAGATCAATTTCGCCCCTTTCACCTCGACGTGTTGGACTAATGTAAGAATTGACGAAAGAAAGTAAAGGCAGTAGCACTAAATGCGGGCCTCACGTGCAAAATCAGTTTGCTATAGGATGAGAGTACGTCTCTGCTCAATTTCTAATTAGAATGCAAACAGTTATGGGTGGCACGCTGGCACAGTGGTTAGTACAGCTGCCTCAGAGCGTCAGAAGACCCAGGTCCAATTCCCGCCTCACACAACTGCTGTATTGAGTTTTCGCATTCTCTATGTGTCTGCGTGGGTTTCCTCCCACAGTCCAAAACTGCGCAGGTTAGGGAATTTGCCATTGCAAATTGTCCGTCGTGTTTGGTGACGGGGTAAATATAGGGCAAGGTGTCTGGGAGGGTCGGTGTGGCTTGTTGGGCCGAAGGGCCTGTTTCCACACCTCAAGTAAGCTAATAACATTGCAAAAATCACTTCCACCCTCAATATTTGCTCATTATGTGGAGGAATTGCATGAACTTTATATAATTTAAAGATACACCCAAAATATCGCAAACTAACATTATTGTTTCCTGCACAAAGATGCCAGCACGTTTCTTTTTGTTTTGTTTTGCAATCTTTTGTTTCTGCGAAATTTTAAAGTAGCTGCATCTCATCGGTGATTATGGAAAGATGGTCGTAGCTTTATTCTGCATCAATTTCCATCCCTCACTGAGACTTGAAGCTTCAGTTCAACATTATGTTGTGAAAGAAAATAATGTAAAAATTAAATCCTGTCATTAACAGCTGCGTCTATGGTTTCGGCCATTGTTTGTGAATGAGAAGTGTGTGTTTTGTTACCATGTGAGTAGACAAGAACTTTTCTTGCAGCTGGAGTCCTTTTATGGCCTATAGCATTGTAAATGACTAAAAACTGGTCAGACCACTGAATGAAGTTAATCTGGGATTTAAAGTCAGACTAGAACCAGGTAATCATAATGGATTTCAGAGTTGGAAGCTGTGTACATTTTTAAAAAATTTTGCGTATTGCATTTTGAATAAATTAATTTCCAGGTTATGTTGATGCCATTCAAAGCATCTTACTCACTTATTCAGATTCCACCTCTGAATTAGATATGATGATTATTTTAGGTATTATTTTTAATGTCCAAATATATTAGTCCTGACTCACAAAATCAGAATTAGTTAGCAGGATCGTTTGGTTTTATTCCTTTACACATTGTCAGTGACCTGTCTCATTGTCCCAAGGTTAAGTTGAAGCATGGCTATATTAATTAATTATTCATTAAAGAATGGAAAAATGCCTCACTGGCCCTATGAAGGAATTCTGCATAGGATTGGGGGACAGAGGTATGTACAGCAGATGGAACTCCCAAAACCTGGGAGATATTCATAGCTGCTGTGAATGGGTAGATGAAAATAAAGGAACATGTGAAGCAGTGTAAGACCATTAAGGCCGAGCAATATATAAAAAGGTTAAAACAACAATCCTGTCAAATAAAGAACTTACATTCTACTGCGAATCTCGAATCTATGTATCGCATGGCGACCTATTTGAGGATGGGGAGGACGCTGAAAAGGATACGGATCGGGATTTTACTTCTGGATAAGTACTGAGCCCCTCACATCTCTTGATTGTCCCCAGCATATACCCCTTTATGACAAGCCTTTCCTTCTTTTGAAAATTAAATGTCCAGTTTTTATAGCCAACCACATGGGGATGAACATTCTGAGCCATCCGAAACCAGGGGCCATCCTAGGAATCAGAGTAATGCTAATTACGCATGCTCCTGATTGCGAGATTAATCCGGACAATTTGCTCAACATCTGCATAGGATCATCCAGACATAAACGCAGCAAAATTCTGGGAGTCGCCTGAATAGGAATGACTTATGTAACAAGATTGAAATAAGTGGCCAGCTGCCTGACGGAAGTTATATACAGCCCACAACTGAAAAAAAAAGAAAGGCTGATTCACCTTTGTTTAACGCTATGCTTTTGCAATGTTTTCCTCGTGGTGTCGCTGACATGATTCGGACAAACAATATGAATTCGTCCAGGAACTTCCAGTTGCCAATGAGGTGAGCGGTGATTTTGTCTTGGGATGGCCCAAACCAGAAGGAGCCACAATGCAAGTTCCAGGTAAAATCGATTATGTCCAGCGCTCCCAGATGCGGCGTGCCATCCATGACAGGGTTGACTGGGAACAGGATACCAACTGAGAGTGGATCCTACCTCAGATGCCCCAGCCAGCGACCACGCTGAGCAAGACTTTCCGGATGGGACCCTGGAGATGGAGAGAGGCAGGCACCAGGATTGCAACCTTGGGACTGGGAACAAGACAGCGAACTCCCTGGGGGACAAATGGTTGGTCTTTGCTTTAATATTGGAAATGTGGTCATTAGTGACTGATGTGTCCTTAATGTTACCTTGTAGCTAACACAGGGAATGACCTGCTTACAGCTGAGCCAAAGGAAATCCGTCAATATGCACTGACACTTCGTTTTGCTTTTGGTGTGATTACTGAGCCTTGTGGGAACACAGAGGGTTTGAAACCTCCAGGGGGCAGACTACTAGTAATGCTGTATTATCCAATCAGTACACTCTCCAAAGGAAGAGCCGGCAGATACTGCTTCCAAACAGGCCGCCTTTCACCCCAAACCTCTGATCCCATTGGGTCACCAGCAAAACCCTAATAGAGACAATATCGGGCTAGGTATTCCAGACCTGGGTTACGTTCAGAAATCACAGGGGAAGACCCCTGCTGAACAGCACAAACTATGGCCTCAAATAGCGTTCTCCATCGATATTCAAACCAAAATGTGGGTGACCCCTGCTGGACAATTTTGTGTTCCTTCTTTCCTGCTGCCTAACTTAGTTGATTATGTGCATATATTTTACATATTTGTGTAAGGAGATAATGGTGAATACTATATGACAAACTTGGTGCCACCCAGATATTCAGAAAACAGCTAGGAAAAGTGCTGAAGCATGTTTAACTTGCATATAAAAAGGACACCTGCTATAACAGGGATTACACGATGTTTTGAATCATTCCTTGCATGTTGGGCCTCTTTTCTTTGAATGTCGACAACTTGCTTTTACAGAACCACCTCGCTCACATTGTAATGAATATTTTTTAATAGTAGTAGATGTATTTAGTAGATGAATCAAAACAATCCCAATGAGTGATACAGCTGCCGCTATAGTGTTTGACAAGTGGGAAACTTTTTCAATAGTTAACCAAAACTCTTCAATGTTCACACTCTCGGGTACGCCAAGCCGAAGAATTAGCAGTGGGCCATATTGGAGCCTAGATCGAAAGGTGCGTTCCTAGTCTTGCAGGTCACACGCACAGAAGTCAAGTTCAGGGACACACGGGACACAATAAAAAAGAGCGCTGCCCTGGAGAAACACCAGAAAACCCCGGCAGAGATACAGCTTTAACATTAATCTTTACATTGCTCAGCCTGATTATTCTGTTTTTCACAACGCTCTTCCTTATTTTTTTTCACTAACTATTTTTGACTGGGGCCTTGTGCACAGCCAAATGGCCTCGAACAAAAGTGAATTACATTTCAACACTTACTTTCCAATTCATACCTTTCTGCTCAAAACGTCAACCACACGAGCTGCTCACTTCCCACACATATTCTTATCGACTCCAATGGAGGGTTCTCCCTGAGATCCATACCTTTTCATGAAACTGACACTGCTGAATGGTGATTGCATCGTAGTCATTTTGCTGCAGTTACAACTTTTCGTATCCTCTTAGTTTCCTTCGGTTGGTGTGTGCCTCAAACTCCTACAGGGAGAACACCTGCCTCCATTGCAATCAGCGTAATCTCTCACACACATACAGCCCCCACACCCTGTTTCTTACCAATTTCACGGCCAGGATTACACCCTGAGGAAGTACTTGCATTAAAAGGATACATCCTTCAGCATGGGAAGCTGCTTTCAGTAATTGCTGTCACTATATCCTTCTTTCTTAGTCTGCGTATCGGTCCACTGTGCATGGAAGCAAAGTTAACCTCAGAGTTCCCAACAAGACTGCCATTAATTTCTCTTTTACCACCTTTTAGACTGGGATTCAATGCAATCATTTGTTGGCCTTCAACGGCACTTATTCCAGTCTTGACCGAAAGGCTGACCCCTGGTTGCTGACCTGCTGGACTGCAGCACTTATTTAGGTGATGTTGTCCCTTTCCTTTTCCACTTCCACACTTCACCGAACGTGACTTCAAAACTATGCATTAAGAAGGCCCTCCCTACCTTTCAGCACCATTTATTTATCTTTCCCCCGTCCACCATGCTACCCTCCAGGTTGTGCTTGAGGTTTTCCGTATTGTAACCACTCTGGAAGCGATTACCATGCCGCTCTTTCAGACTTCGGCCTGCTCAGTGCAGAGATGTTCGCTGTCTGGATCGTTCGTCTCCAAAGTCGCATGGCCCTTAACTACCTTTGGCAGAGAAAGAAGACACTTGTTCCTTATCGGCTCTGACTGCTGTACCTACATCCCTGGCTCCAGTGATCTTGTCCATGAGACCTGCCTTGACTTTCCTCAATCACACTGAACTACTCATTACATTTTCAACCGCTGATGTTGTGCACGCTTCTCTCTTTTCACGGTCTGTACAAAATGCCACTTTGGGACATCAAGAATAGCTTTGCAGAAAAAAAATCCCAGTTTTGAGCAGTCATCCTTCATCCAAAACGTTAACTTTGACGGCTCTCACAGGTGCTACGAGACCTGCTGAGGTTTGCCAACAGCTTCTCTCTTTGTTTCAGATTTGCAGGCTCCGCAATTCTTCCACTTTTAAAAACTGGAAGTTTCAAACTTGGGTCGAGTAACCTACACTGTGTATTTATAAATCCTCCCAGTCCACACCAACTCCATGTCTCTCCCTGTCTCTGCTGTCTCTCTCACTGTCTTCACACTCACTGAGTCCCCCTTCACAGTGACGCTGTGCCTGCAATACTCGATTCCGTATGGTCCAGCTGGCCTCGGCATTCATTCACCTCAATTAGCTGGAGGACCACAGCGACCTTCACCTTATTGCCCTGGAGATGTCATCCATCAGCCGGGCTCCATTGTGACTCGAGTGATGATGTCCTCCGTCTCTCTGCTCTGTAAAGACCTTATCATTCACAATGCATGGGGCAGTATCAGAGAGCACAGGGGCTGGTGTCTAATCAACCCATTGGAGCTGTAATCTGTCCTACTGGAGATAGAACAGCATAGTACAGGCATAATACCGACCTTTTATCGTATGCTAATATCAAACTAAGTACACACCCTTCATTATACTGTCATCTCTGTGTCTATCCAAGAGTTACTTAAATATTGCTGATGTATCTGACCCCACTACAACCGCTGGCAGTGCGTTCCATTCACTCATCACTCTCTGTGTAAAGAACCTAACTCTGATATCTTCCCTATAGCGCCCTTCAACACGTTAAAATTGTCCCCTTGATAATCATTTCTCCTCCGGGAAAATAGGACTCTGACTGTTCTCCATAATTATGCCTTTCATCATATCTCTATCAATGCACCTCTCAATCTTCTTCACTCCAGTGAGAAAAGCCTTAGTTTCCTGAAACTTTTCAGACATCATCTCCTGTCTAGGCCGCATCGTGATAAATCTCCTCTGCGCCCTCTCTAAAGCTTCTACATCCTTCCACTAATGAGGGAATGAGGCGACCAAAACTGAACACAATATTACAAGTGGGTTCTTACCAGGGCACTATAGAGCTGCAGTGTACCGTCGTAGCTTTTGACCTCAATCAACCTGCTAATGAAACCCATTTAAACAACTCTATCAACTTGGGTGACAAATTTGAGAGATCTATGGAAGTGTACACAAAGATCTCTCTGTTCGTCCCCACTGCCTAACAATGTATTCGGTGTTCACATTCTAAGATCCAAGTTTAGTCACTTCATATTTTTTCAAGGCTGAATTTGATCGGCCCCTTCCCAGTCTGGTCTGCATCCTGTCAATGTCCCATTGCAACCTACAACAACCCTCCAAATTCACCATTTCTCCCCCACCATCGTGTCATTGGCAAACGTACTAAGCCATACTTCTACTTCCTCAGCCAAGTCATTTACAGAAGTCACAAGAAGCAGAGTTACTGGAACAGAACCCTGCGTAATATCTCTGGTCAAGGAGCTCCAGGCTGAATACTTTCTATGAGCCAGCCAATTCTGTATACAGACAGCCTGATAGCCCATGCCTCCTTTCTTTCTGAATAAGCATACCACAGGGAATCTTTTCAAACGCCTTGCTAGAATTCATGTACATCACATCAACTGCTCTGTCTTCATCAATATGCTTTGTCACAATCTCAAATACTTCAATTAGGCTTGTGAGGTTACACCTGCGCCTCACAAAGCCACGCTGACTATTTCAAATCAAGCGATGATTTTCCAATTAATCATAAATCATGTCTCACAGAGAACTCTCCAGAATTTTCAAACTACAGATGCAAAACGGACTTCTCTGTAATACCCTCACTTTCTATGGAAACCCTGCCTATATTAAGTCTGGCCCAGTGGACATGTCTCCACTTCCTTTTTTTCCAATGTTATCTGGACATTGTCCTTCTTAACATCAAACATTTCGAGCATATCAGCCTGGTTCACGCTGACATCGCGAACCAAAAGTCCCTCTCACTAGTGAATATTGATGCAACGTACTTATTAAGATCTCTCACTCCCTCCTCCGACTCCAGGCACCAGTCCCCTCCATTATCGCTAATCGGTCCTCCCCTCATTCCATCAATCTTGTTGTTCCTCACATCAGCGTGAAATGCTTAGTTTTTCCTTTATCCTAATCTCTAAAGCTCTTTTATAGATCTTCTAGCTCTCCAAATTCTATTCTTCAGTTCGTTCCTGGTCACATTGTTACTCAGTATAATCCTGTCTAATCCTTGCGTTCTCAAACTTTAGGAAGCTTCCTTCTTCCTCCTGACTCGATGTTCTAGACCCCTTGTCACCCAAAGTTCCTTCACCCGAATATCCCTTCCTTCCCTCTGTTGCACACACGTCTTCAGCACAATCAACGAGTGCTTCTGAAACAACTTCCAAATTTTGTTGTGTATTTTCCTGTTCCTTGTTGAGGCGCCCCAGATCCTGCCTACTAGCATTGTAATTCAACAATTAAATGCAATCCCAAACCATCTGTCGCTATCCCTCTCCATAATTATCATACAGATGTTGCAAATCTATTCTAACTCTTTGCTGATACCCCATCAAATGTTTACTTACAAAGTTAAGTTCCAAAACTCTTTTGAGAATAACTGTTGAATCTGTGTCCAGCTGCCATTGACTGTTTCAGATGGTCAGGACCTACTAAGTAAAAATATCGTCACAATTTCACCCTGCATTATTTATCAATTAGCAGAAAATGGTTTGTAAAAATGGTGACAAAGTTAGTTTCTCAAATAAAATCCTCTGGAAACAAATCTGCACCGGGACGAGATCACTGCTTGACTTTTTCAGCTCCAAGGACAATTATCTTACCTTCTGCTACCTCTCCAGAAAAGACGAACTCATCATAGTTTTAATTTCTTGGGGTTATAAAAAAATATACAGCATATGAACAGACGCTTTGGGTCAACTCGTCCATGCCAATACGATATTCTTAATTAATGCAGCCCTATTTGCCTTCATTTGTTGCATACCCCGTAAAACCATTCCTAGTCATGAAATCAACCAGATGCCTAACTGTAAATCTTCGCCATTTCCTCTGGGAGCTCATTCCATTTACATACCACCCTCAGTTTTAAAACATTGCCACTTAGATCATTTTAAAATCTATTCCCACTTCAACATACGCACTGTCGTTTTGAAATCCAACATCCCGGGAAATGTACACTGGCTCTTTAGCCGATCTACACCCGTCATGGTTTTATAAATTTTAATACGGTCACCCCTCAGTCTCCGATGCCCCAGGGAAAAAAAGAGACCCAGCTTAATCAGCCTCTCGCTGTAGCTCCAATACTTCAACTTTGGCAAGATCTGGGCAAAACTTATTTGACCTCTTCCAACTTTTACAACATCTTTCCTATAGCACAGAGACCAGACCAGAGACCAGAATTCAGGAAGTCGGTGAAACAATGCCCTGTACAGCTGCAACTTGATATCACAATTCCGATACTCAGTGCACTGACCAGTGATAGCAAGCGTACTAAATGCCTTCGTATGTACCTGTAACTCCATTTTCTAGGAACAGTGAACCTGCATCTCAACTTTTCTTTGTTCCGCAAAACTCTCGAGGGCATTGCCATAAAATATATAAGACCTGCCTTAATATGTCTTTGCAAGCCTCACACTTATCTAAATTAGCCGCCATCTGACACACCTAAGCCCATTGGCTCATTTGATCAAAGTCCCATTGAACTCTGAGGTAATCTTTGCTGTCCACTGCACCTACGGTTTTTGTGTCACCTGGAAATAAAAACTCCTATGATCACATCCTAATCAGTTATGTTAACGGCAAAAAATACATGTGCATTCAGCATCCATCTTTGCAGCACACTGCTTCTCACAGTCTGCCAGTCCAAAAACCAAACGTTCACCACTACCATATGTTTCCTGCCTTCAAACCAATTTTGTATGCAAATGTTTTCCTGTATTTCATGTTGTCCAACATTATTAACAGGTCTGGTATATGGAACCCAATTGAACGTCTTTCTGAAGTCCACGTTGATAATGTCCGCAACTCTGCCTTCACAAATATTCTTTCTCACATCTTCAAGAAACTCAATCAAGTTGGGAAGACATAAATACCACGCACAGCGCCACGTTGACTATTCCTAATCATTCCTTGCCTTTCTAAATACATGTAAATCCTGTTGATCAGAATCCCTTGCAACAAATCACTCATACTCACTTTAGATTCACTGGTCCATTATTCCCTCACCTTTCCTGACCACATTTCTTAAATAATGGCAGCAGGCTTCCGGCACCTCACCTCGGGCGATTGAGTATACAAATATCTCATCCAGAAGCCCAGCAATCACTTTCCATAAAGTTCCCAGTGATTTAATCAGTCCTCAGGATACACTTGAGCAGCTCCAAGGGACATATCTAACTTTATGTGTTTAAACCATCCAGCACATCCTTCTTTGTAAAAGGAACACTTTACAAGGTATCTTTACTTATTTCCCCAAATCCTCCAGCTTTCAATTCCTCCTCCAGCAGAAACCGACACGAAATACTCATATATTGTCTCTCACACCATCTGCGATTCCGCTGACGGTTTTGTTGATCTTTAAGGGCACCTATTCTGTGCCTCATTACTCTATTGTCCTTAAAGTATTTGGAGAAACTCTTATGATTCTTCTTAATCCTCTTTTCCAAAGTTATTTCATGTTCCTTTTGCCCTCCTGATTTCCCTCGAGTATATTCCTCCCACCTTTATACTTCTCTGGAGACTCACTTTATCCTATAAACTCACCAGGCATAGCCAGCCAATTGACCAATTCCTGCCCATCGAGTGTGATCCACCCTTCAATCATGGCTGAAATCTTTCTCGACCTCATTCTCCCGCTTTCTACCCTGAACACGTGATCCCCATAGCAATCAGGAACCTATCTGACTTGGTCTAAATTACACTCAATGACCTGGCCTCGACAATCTTCAGTGGCAATGAATTTCATATACTTACGACTCTCTGGCTGTAGAAATGTCTCCGAATCTCTGTTCTGAAAGTTTTTCCTGTACTGTAAAGCCATGTCTTCTGAGTCCCAGTCTCTCCTGCCAATGGAAATATCTTCCCAACTTCCACTCTTTCTAGGCCTTTCAGTATTCTGCAAGTTTCAGTGATATTCCCCCTCATTCTTCAAAATTCTATTGACTATCGACTCAGAGTTCTCAAACATTCATCATTTGTTAAGCTTTTCATTTTTGGACCAATTTTGTAAACATTCTCTCAATCTGCTCCGCGGTCAGTAAATAATTCCTGATATATTTAGACTAAAATTGTACACGATACTCCAATATAGTCTGAACAAAGCCCTATACAGCCAATGAAATACATCCCTGCTTCGACATTCAATTCCTCTCAAAATGAGTGGCATCATTGCATTTGCCTTCAGAACTATTGACTCAAACTGTACCTCGAGAGACTTCTGACCCAGATCTCCCAATTCTCTTTGCACTTCAGAATGTGAATTTTCTCCTCATTTGGAAAATATTCAATGCTTCTACTCTTCCTACCAAAGTGAATGACCTCAGACTTAACTACCTTGTGGTCCACCGACCACATCTTTGCACGACTGTCCGAACCTTCCAAAATCCTTCTGCAGCCTCCCCGTCTCCTCAATGCTATCTGTCCCTCTACGCATCTTTATATTATCGGTAAACCTAGCCAGAATGCACTCAGATCCTTCATCTATGTTCTTTAAATATAAAGTCAAAAATTGTGACCCCCAAAAATTGTGTTTCTCACTGCCTCTTATTCTGAGAAAGATCATTTTATCCAAACTGACTGTTTTCTGTCAGATAGCCAATCTTATTTCTGTGCTGGCACCTAGCCTCGAACAACATGCGCCTTTGTCTTACTCAGCAGCTTTGGGAGTGGGACTTGTTGAAGGCCTTCTTGAAATCCAGGTGGATAACATCGATTGCCTCCCCTGGGTATAAGCTGAAAATGGTTTGCTGGAAAAGCGCAGCAGGTCAGGTAGCATCCAAGGAGCAGGAGAATCAACGTTTCGGGCATGAGCCCTTCTTCCGGAAGGTATCCTGAAGAAGGGCTCTTGATGAAGGGCTCATGTCTGAAACGTCGATTCTCCTGCTCCTTGGATGCCGCCTGACCTGCTGCGCTTTTCCAGCAACACATTTTCAGCTCTGATCTCCAGCACCTGCAGTCCTTACTTTCCCCGTGCTATAACCTGGCTACCATGCTCAGCTCTGTCCTCGGCTGTCTTGTTTTTTTGGGGCATTACTTTCACCATGAAGACTAGCTTGAGGTGAATGTTCAGTTCCTCAGCCATTTGCTTGTTTCCCACTATTCTGTCTTCTTAGCATGATATTTGAATGGCCCAATGTCCACTTTTGAATCTCTTTTGCCCTATGTATGTCTACATAAACTCTGACAGTCTTCCTTTATAATACTGTTTAGCTTTCCCCCATATTTAATTCTTACCTTCATTTATTATTTTCTTGTTGCTCTTTGTTGCTTGTTTTAAGCTTCCCAGTCCTTCGCTTTCCCACTGCAATTCATCACATTATATGCTGTCTCTTTTTTTCCGTCTCATCCTCCCTGCAACGTGAGACTTGTTCCTCGTGATGAAACGATGCTGTGTCTCCTCACTTACTCCCAGAAATCCCTGCCATTGTTGTTCCACTGTTATTGATATTCGGCCCCTCTCCCAGTCATTTCCACCCAGCTCCTGCCTCATACCTCTGTCATTGCTGTTGTAAAACCGTCACCTCTGATTTGGTGCTCCCTGTCTGAAATTGCAATCTAAGTACAATCATACGTTTTACTCTGCATTCTATGGTTCCTTCACCTTAAGCTCCCTTATCAAGTCTGCCTCGTTGCACGAAACTGAATCAAATAGTGCCTGTTCCGTAGTCGACTCCACCATAAGCTGCTCCAAAACGCTATCTTGTAGACATTCCACAAGCCGCTTTTCTTGCAATCCAATACCAACCCGATTTTCCGAGTCCACCTGCATACTGCAATCGCCAATAGTTACTGTAACTTTGACTTTCTAGCACATCTTTGTTTTTTTTCTGTTGTACCTTGCGCCACACCTCCTGACTACTGTTCACATAACTCGGGCATGAAACATTCCAGCTGTTAATACCGAGACGTCAGCATTTTTCTTCACCACTGCCTCAATTTCTCAAGTCATCCAGCATTTCTTTCACTTTTAGAGGAACATACTGTCTCTGCACTTTTGTTGTGTCGTTTTTGAAGGCTTGTGGAAGCAATGGCAGGTGAGGACTTCGAAACAATCGTGTTCGACAAGCTGAAGGTAGCCTAGTTTCCTGACCTGATTGAATGCATCCAAAGGATCTAAAATGGATGGTGGGGGGAGATAACCGATACTCTGATGGATATTTACCAAATTCAGGGGAGCTGCGGTGTTTGTAGCAGATTGGAAATCATCTACTGTGACATCACGATTTTAAAAATGGTGATTGACAAGCGGCGTGTCACAATAGGCCCATTAAATTAACCTCTGTGGTGGGAAAATCCATAACTGTCTTGAGCAAGAATAGCAAGAAGCCTGAATAGAAATAGTTGCATCGTGCCAAGGCCGCATGGATTCATGAAAAACAGTTTACCTAATGTATTAAAGTGATTTGCATACATTAAATGAGCGATAGAGAACTAGGGAACCGATAGAGTTGGTAGATCTGGTTTCCAACAGTCAATCGATAAGGCTATAATTCACTCAACATTTTGTTATAGTCCATTAGATTTATTTGGAAACAGTAGCTTTCGGAGCACTGCTTCTTGATCAAGCGGTGTGGAGCATAATATCTAAGACACAGAATTAATACCTGGAGATTAAAATGTCAGACTGTGAGATATTGAACAAACCTGCAGTTTTGAGTCTTTCGTCTTTTCGGACGGGTTGCATGTTTTGGTTCATTAATATTTAAATCCCAGAACTTATTTTCTGACAACTTCTTGTGATCGCTTAAGGTTTTATAATAAAATATGACATCTTAGCTCAGACAATGCATTAAATTTGTGAGGTCTCGTCTGCATCCCAATCTTGAATCAGACTAGTTCGATTACCAAAGTGGAATTTACAAAGTATTACATGCATTTGCTGCCTGCATTGACTGCCTGTACCTTGTACATTTTTACACAAAATAGAATATATCTGCAAATGTAATTCTGCAAATACAAATTCACCACATAAACTTGTGCGAAAGTGTGCGTGCATGTGTGTTTGAGAGAGGGAGAGAAAGAGAGCATGTACGTGTGAGAGCATGTGACAGAGTGTGTGCTTGCATGTGTGAAAGTTCAGTATATTCTGTGTGGGGTTTTGATTTAGCATAACCCAATAAGCGGATGTGCGTGTGTGTGCTTGAGTGTGAGGGCGTGCATGTGTGTTCGTATGAGATGGAGGGTCTGCGTGCTTATATGTAAGATTGTGCGTATGTGTGCTTGTGTGCGTTTAGTGGGGTTACCTGGCGTGTGACATGAACACAAGATCGAATTTGAGGCAGACGATGTTGTCCGAGTCACATGAGTTCCTGCTGTGTACATGGTGGGTTTACATGGGGACTCTACAGATGACCCCATTCCACTCTCTATACTCTCTCTTGCGCACTCCCACAAACACACACACAAGCACACACATTCTTACATACTCACACACTCACGCAGACCCTCTCTCTCTCTCTAACAGACACACATACATGTACCCCATACACTCATACCCATATACACCCCCTCTCACAGGTTTATACTCCATCACAATCACACACTTCCCCAAGTTTTCACACTCTCAAGCACACACTCTCTCACGTGCTCTCACAGTCATGGTCACACACTCACATGCTGTCTCATGCGTGAGTGCAACACACGCGCACACATGTCTACGGGATGAATTTGTATTTTCAGAATCATGTTTGCATACACATTCTACTTTGTGGAAAAAAATATACAGTGTACAGGCAGTCAATGCAGGCAGCCATTTTTATAAAAATTCCACATTGGATGTTGAACCATTCTGACACAGATGACGTCACAGACAGACGATGAACCGACACCTTTAATGCATTGTCTGAGCTGAGATGTTGTATTTATTTATAAAACCTTATGTTACCTCGAGAACCTGACTTAAAGGAAGTTCTGTGATTTGCATATTAATGACCCGAAACATGCAGCTCATTCTAAAAGATAAATTATTTCAAAATCCCGGTTTGTTGAATATATCACGTTGTGAAATTGTCATTGTCTACTTAAAATCCTGTGTCTTGTGATCTTATCGTCCACACACAATTGATGAAAGAACAGCGCTCTGAAAGCTAATGGTTCCAAATAAACCTGTTGGTCTATAAGCTGGAGTTGGGTGATTTTGAACATTGCTTATCCCAGTCTGCCTCATCCACATCATTGTAAACGTGACATTGCTGCATCAGTGAAAGGTACATGGTGGTACAGGCAATGGATGAGCATAGACGATTGGTTCACTAACAGAAATCAAAGATTTTTTCTTGGATGGCGATTAGTGGTTAGTGGTGTGCCTCAGGGATCAGTGTTGGGTTTACAATTGTTTACAACTTACAGAAATGATTTGCTTTTAGTGACCGAGTGTCGAGTGTCTGGAGTGTGAGACGGCACGAAAATGAATAATAGTGCGAAGTGTGCAGAGAACACTGGAAGTCTGCAGAGGGATATAGATAGGTTAAATGAGCAGGCAAGGTTCCGTACAATGTTGGTAAATGTGGGGTCATCTATTTTGGTAGGAATAACAGCAAAATGGACTATTATTGAAATGGTGAAAAATTCACCATGTTGCTGTTCAGGGACTCTTGTGTGTCCTTGTGCATGAATCGCAAGACTTTTGTTTGCAAGAGTAGCAGGGAGGTCAGCAAATGGAATGTTGTCCTTTATTACGACAGAGATGCAGTTTAAAAACAAAGAGGTGATGCTTCAGTTGTATAGGGTGTTGGTGAGCCCACACCTGGAGGACTCTGTTCACTTTGTCTCCTTGTTGAGAAAGGATATACTGTCACTGGCGGGGATGCAGAGGTGGCTCACTTCGTTGATTCTGCAATTGAGAGATTTGACTTATGAGTAGTCTGGGAATGTACTCATTAGAAATTCGAAGAAGGCAAGTCGATTTTCCAAAAAAACATAGAAACAGGGAGGTTGGTGATCGAGAGACCATAGCGTCAAAATCAAGCGTGCAGATTTTGGACTGATTCGAGGAGAAATTTCGACAATCAATGGGCCGTGAATCAGTGGAGTTTTCTGCCCAGTGAAGTGGTTGAGGCGACTTTCTTGAGACGCATTTTTCCCCGTGTAGGAATTAGAACCGATAGCGGAGGGCGTGAAATGATATTATGAAAGGTGAAGAGGGCTTGAGATGCCTGATGATTCACTCCTGATACTATCCTTATGTTCCTATGTTCGAACTTTGCAGCCGTCCCTTTATCTCTGAATAGCCATGGCAATCAATATTGATAGTTCATGCCTTGTACCTACAACATTGGCCCTCGTCCAAATTTAGAGCTTTAGCTTTTAGATCCGGTCTATTCTTTTCTATGACTATTTTAAACCAAAGGAATTATGATCTCTGGTCCCAAAGTGCTCCTTCACTGACATCGAGGTCAATTGCTCTGCCTTAGTTACAAACAGAAAGTCAAACTTTACTCCTTGTCTCGTCGGTGAATTTGCATAGAATTAGGATCCCTACAGCATAGAAGCTGGCCCTGCGGCACAACAAATCTACCCCGACAAAATCCCCTACCTTATTTTTGACACTGACTAACGCACTTGTCCTACACATCCCTGAAGACCGTCGGCAATTTTGCATGGCTAATTTATGATAATAAATTATGGGTGACCCAGTGTTTACCACTGCAGCCTCACACCGCCAGAGATGCATGTTCAATTCCCGCCTCAGGCGACTCTCTGTGTGGAGTTTGCACATTCTCCCGTCTGCGTGGCGTTCCTCTGGGTGCTCCGGTTTCCTCCCCCAATCCAAAAATGTGCAGGTTAGGCGAATTGACCATGCTAAATTGCCCATAGTGTTAGGTGAATGGGGTAAATGGAGGGGAATGAGTCTTGGTGGGTTGTGCTCCGGTGGGGCGGTGTGGACTTGTTGGGCCAAAGGGCCTGTTTCCACACTGTAATCTCATCATGTTAAGATCGTGGGAGGAAACTGGAGCACGCAGAAGTAGCCCACACAGAAGCAGGGAGAACGTGCAAACTCCGCAGTCTCCCGAGACTGGAATCGAACGCGGGTCACTGACATTGTGAGGCAGCAGTGCGAAGCACTGAGCCGCCATGCCATACTTTAGAAAATGAATCAGAAAGAAAACATCACCTACACACTTAAAATATTTCTTTTCATCCAAGCTCTTAGCAATCTATCGTCCCAATCTATCTTTG
This sequence comes from Chiloscyllium punctatum, assembly GCF_047496795.1. Classification (NCBI taxonomy): domain Eukaryota; kingdom Metazoa; phylum Chordata; class Chondrichthyes; order Orectolobiformes; family Hemiscylliidae; genus Chiloscyllium; species Chiloscyllium punctatum. The sequence goes on along the minus strand of NC_092781.1, from coordinate 12,126,283 downwards.
AAAAACTAAAAATCCCTGTCAACGCAAATTTATGATTATAGATAACTGGAATGTCCCTTTCAATGTTTTTCAATTTCCCACTGATTATCGAGGAGGACCAGAGGGGCAGTAGGGAAGGAAAGCAGTGACCATATATATCAGCAAGGCGGCTAAGCCCGAGACTCTACAACTGTACTGTCTCCCCCTGACCTCCTCCTCTAACCTAGTTAATAAGGTCATGTTCATTCTCAACTTCCTATATTGAATATAAGTTTGTTATTAATTTTATAGCAACTTGGACTAAGCTTTCTAATTTAGTACTGAGTGGGTGTTCAGATAAGTGGGGTATGGATGCTCGGGCAGTTGCTTGCTTCTCCTGCACAATGTGGCAGGTGGGAGACAAGGCACACGTCTCCGCTGGTTACATCTGTGGGAAGTGCACCCACCTCCAGCTCCTTGAAAAACGTGTTAGGGATTTGCAGCTGGAGATGGATGAACTACGTGTCATTTGCGAGGCTGAGGGGGTAATTGAGAGGAGTTACCGCGAGTTGGCCACTCCTAAGGCTCAGGACAAGGATAGATGGGTTCCAAACAATGAGGAAAAAACAATATCTGCAGATGCTGGAAACCAGATTCTGTATTAGTGGCGCTGGATGAGCACAGCAGTTCAGACAGCATCCAAGGAGATTCGAAATCGTCGTTTGGGGCAAAAGCCCTTCATCAGGAATAAAGAGAATTGAAATATTTTTAGTTGAGAGTATGAATTCTCTTGAGGATGTGGGTGTTGGTAGCTATAGGCGTTTATAAATCCACGAAGGGAAATGATGTGGGCCACAGACACGGTCTTTTCGCTGGGAAGGGCAAGTCCAGATGTGGAGGGGAACGATTTAAAATTGACCTTTGAGACAACTTTTATTATGCAGAGGACGGGGCAAATATGATGTCAGTTGATAGAAGAATTCATGGCAATAAAGTGTTAACTTTAAAATTTCACAATACATCTAGATCATTATACGATATGAAAGAATTTACGTAATATGTGCCAATTGCTGGAATTTTGGACGGGTAACAATATTTATTGTTCTTTGACTTTGTGTAATCCTGCTTCTAGTTTTAAGAGACCTGTTATATATTTTTTTCACAATGTTGAAACATCATTCAGAGCATTGACACTGCTGCTCAATGACTAGAAGAAGCATTTATGCCCCAATGTGCCTGGTTCAGAAGGATAGCAGGAGGTCATTCAGCCCACTGGCGGCTATTACTGTACCAGCTGAACAGGCAGAAAGTTGGAATGTTGGCAAATATGATAAAGGAAATGTTGGAAAGATAAGGAAAAGATACTACAGCTGCATGAGGTCTTAGTGAGACTGTATCTGGAGTACATAATCTTAGCGTTTTAGAGACCTGCAGGTCATAGATAGAGCCTTTGGTCCAAGCTGGTCTAGACCTAGCTAAGTGTTCATTCAAATGCCATTTAAATATTGTGAATGCAGCTGCTTCATCCACTTCAGCTTGCAACTTATTCCATAAGTGTACCACCCAATGTGTAAATATGTTCCTCCGTCGTTCCCCTTTTAATCATTTCTCTCTAACCTTCAAATGATGCCCACTCGTCCTCCAGTCCCCAGTGCTAGAAAGATGTCTGACTACATACGCCCAAGGCTTGTCTGTCATGATCTTGTGCATCTGAATGGGTCCTGCCTCATTTCCCTATGCTCTCAAGAAATATGTTCTAAATTGTCCAACGTCTCTCCATAAATCAGACCACTGATTCCGAGTCACATTTCTTCTGCACTCTTTCTAGTATTCGAAGTGTGATCTCACCAACGTTTTGGAAAACTGAAAAATCACTTCCCGTCTTCTTTACCCAATGCCATGCCAGATGAAGGACTGTGTGCCAAAAGCGTTCATCACCGTCCATTCTACCTTTGACTCCACTTTCAGAGAAATGTGAGACTGAACACCAAGGTCCTTCAGTTCCACCACCCTAATTAACTCCCTGCTATTCACCATGAAACTTCTCCCTTGGTTTGAAACTCCTTCCAAAATGCGACACCCTTCAGTTATGTATATTAAACTTTATTGTCTATTTCAGAGGAAACCTTTACATCTGGTGAAGTTCCTGCTTCACTGAGAACCTTCCTCACTGTCTACAATACTGCCTATTTTAGTATCATCTGCAAACTAACTAATCATACCTTGCACATTTTCACCTGAATCATTGATATCGACATCAAACAGCACTGGCCCAAACACCGAACTCTGAGGAACCACATTCGTCACAGGCCTCCACCCCTTCCAATACTGCACTCTGCTCCATGTCATCAACCAATCGTGTATCCAACTTGCTGGCTTATCCTGCATTCCATGTGATCTGACCTTCCAGAGCAGCTTATCACGTGGAGACATATCAAAACACTGACTGAAATCCATGTAGAATTTTATTGCCGACGTGCCCTCGTCAACGTTCCTAGTCACTTCCATTCAATACATCTGAAGCATTTGCGAGTCATGAACTCTCAATCCCAAAACAATACTCGGAGTCAAACCCTGTTTTCCAAAAGCATGCATATCTTTTTCCTTGTCCTCAAGCAAGGTATTCAGGACAGATCTTGCCTTTAGTACTATAGTTCCCAGGTGTTTCTTTACAGACATTGAACAATGGTACAACATGGAACCAGAAGAGAAATCTATTCGACTGTGAAGTGAAAACGAGAAATAGTTAGGATCATATGAAGATAACATTACCAAACAGAAGGGTAGGCAGAGCGTCGATGAATGCAAACGAACTGTTATTCTGAAGTGTATACACGTTAATGAAAGGCGTATTGTGGGCAATGCAGATGAACTTAGGCTTTGCATTGGAGCCTGCGTGTATGACGTTATCGCAATCACATAGACTTGTTTAAGGAAGGCATGATTGGCAACGAAATTTTCCAGGATACAGACAGGACAGAGAGGGAAATAAAATGGGTGGAGAAGTTGCATTGCTGATCCGGGATAATATCAAGGCTGTGCAAAATGAGGGAACAATGAAGGGGTTGACCAATGAGACAATATGCGTGGTGCAGAGAAATAAGAAGGATGCAGTAACATCATTGAGGCACTATTACAGGAAAGATTTGAATTTTTTCATCTTTGACTGGGAAACATTTATGTCAGATGTTTGGAAAGGGCAAAATATAAAAGGAGCGTACAGTACATTTTTCGAGAGCAGAATGTCAATGGTCCAATGAGGGAAGGGGCCATATTGGGCCTGATGTTGAGGAATGAGCCAGACCAGTTCGCACAAGTTCTTCTGGAATAGCGGAAAAAATTCTGTTAGGTTTAGAATACACGTACAGCAAGTTGACAGAGGTCCTAAGGAAAGAGTGCTAAACAGGGCGAAGATCAATTGCATCCAAATTTGGAGGCGCTTCGAAATGTGGATTCGGAGCAGCTATTTGAAGGGAAGTCCATATTTGATATGTGGGAAGCGTTCAAATATAGTTTTACCAAAAGTGATAGGAGAGGCAAGATTCATGAAACGTGGATGACAGGAGAAATCGTGTGACGATCCAAGAAGAAGAGGGACGCATATGCAATGACCAGGCAGCTAAGAACAGAATGCATCTTTGAGGTATGTCGGCCGAGCATGTCCAATGTGAACTGAGGATACAAGCGGGTGAAAATGAGCCATTAAATAACTTTATTAAGCAGAATTAAGGAGAATCTCAAGGCCTTTTATTTATCTTTAAGAAGCAACACGGTCATGAGAAAAAGTGTTGGTCCACTAAAGGATAAGGAAGGAAGGTTTTGTGTTGAACTTGAGACAATGGCTGAGATTCTCAATGATTACTTTGTATAAGTGTTCACTGAATCAGGGGACATCATGAAAGTTAAGATTAGAGATAAAAGGTTGATAAATCTGAATCATGTTGTCATTTGCAGGGCAGATGTGCTGAGTCGGTGAAAAGATATAAACTTAGCCACATCGTCTGGTCAGGATGTGATCTGTCCCATGTAACTGACGGTGTCTAGAGAGTAATAGCTGTGTGCATGACAAATATTGTCGCATCCTTAAACACACACGAAGAACTGGAAGACGGGCAAGTTGTTCATGTGGTCCCGCTGTACAAGAAAGACAGTAGGGGTATTCCAGTTAACTGCATAGCAATGAGCCTGATGTCAGTCGCGGGAAAGTTGCTGGAACAGGTACTGATGGATAATAGCTATGTATATTTGCAAAATACTGGGCGTATCAGTGACAGGCACAATGATATTGTGCGGTAGAGATCTTACCTTACCAACTTAATAGAGTTCTTTGAGGAAGTGAGCAACATTATCGAAGAAAAAATGGCTGTGGATGCAGTTTATGCATGGACTTTACTCAGGCGTTTGATCAGGTTTCCCAGGGTAAACTAATTCAGAAAGTGAAGACACACGGTGTGAAGTGTGTTCTAGATAGGTGGATAAACAACTGCTTGAGCAACAGGAGACAGCGAGTAGGAATTGAAGGGTTCTTCGTGAAATGGAGAAAGATGATCAGTGATGTTCCACCGGGATCAATGCTGGGGCCACTGCTCGTTATGATACACATAAATCATCTTGAAGATAGCACTGTTGGTACAGTCAGCATGTTTGAAGATGACATGAGGATCGGTAGCGTAACAGAAATACGGCAGATTGTCAAAGTATACAGGAGAATTTAGATAGACTGGAGAGTTTGGCAGAGAAGTAGCCGATGGAGTTCAATTCGGGCAAATGTGAGGCGATGCATTTTAGGAAGTATAATTCTGGAGAAAACCATTCTGTAAACTGACGAGCCATGGGAAAAGTTGATGAACAGAGAGATCTGGAAGTTTAGTTCTATTGGACATTAAGGTGGTTGTGCTGGCTGATAGAGTGATCAACAAGATATATGATATGTTTGCCTTCAACGAACGAGTGGGGAGGTCTGCACACTTTTTTCAAAATCATGCAGTAGGTAAATTCACTCTCAGTACACAGAGGAGAGAACAAAGTTTGGTCTCCAAAACATGGGGGTACATGACATGCCATAGATGCTATTTGTTTGGAGGGGGTGTGGGAAAAAATACAGACATTTCCAAAGCTCATTCACCAAACTCACACTACGCTTTGTTGTGCAAAGACAGTATAGGTAATTCAGTTCTCAATCCAAACGTATGTTCACTTTGGAAAGATCAGAACAACAGAGATTAAAGCAGGCCTGCTACGAGAGGGTGGTATCTTTCTGTTCTGTGTAGTCTCTCCAGCACTGTATTGATGACACATCTTGTGGAGCAGTGTCTTCAATTATTCGAACTCCTGTAACAGCCCCAATCTCTGGAAACCCCTCCCCGCTCTAGAATGCCTCTATGTATTTGATAAATGATCCAATCTTGACGACCGTCCCTCTCTCTGTAACTAGGTTCAGTTTCTAAAACCTACCTTATCTCGGTAGACTCCGTCTCCAGTACCTGGATGCATGGAGCCATGATGTACTGAAAAAGATCGTTTGGCCCAACTTTCCCATGCTGACAAGGTTTAGTAAACTGAATGAGTTGGATTTTCCTGCGTTTGGCTTCGAACTTTCTCCTCTCTGTGCACCTGTTCAAATGTCTTTTATATCTTGGAATTTGTTTTTTTTTTACTATTTCGCCGAGCAGTTCCTTCCATATACGTACTTTTCTCTGTGGAATATATTGCACGTCACGCCCCTATTTAAATCTTTGCTTTCTCATTCAAGGTTTTACATTCTGTTTTGGACCAGCCGACCCTTGACTAGTCCCTTTCTGCATGTCCTGCATCGATATATAAACCATTATAATGGCAACCTGTCGGCCTCCTTGCCAAAGGGATCTATTCAGGATAATGTTAGAAATACCTCCAGGTACTCAAAACTCTGAGCAAAAAAGTCATGTGTGCCAAATACCGCTTTCATTTCACTATCCACATGTGATATCATTTCCAAAGTAAATTGCAATGGCAATTGCTTTCTCTGTCCATTCGACAATGTTGCCCAGGGCACTACCATTAACTATGTTAGTCCTTCCTGGTTTGTCTTAACAGCATCTAACACCTGAATTAAACTCCATATTCTGTCCTTGGCCGAATATACGGTTGATCATGATCCCTTCTGTAAACTGTGTTCACTGCCCACTCATGTTTGGTAGCCCACAAAAATATTAGTAGTGCCTCCTATCCTTTCACCAAAATTGTTACTGTAGATGATACACATCAGTGGAAACAGACCAGAACATTACTCTATACCGCTTGTCACATGCCTCCCGTCTGAACAACAGCACTAAACCTCCACTCTCCTTTTCCTATAATGAAGACAATTCTGTATCCAGTTGTCTAGATCTTCCTGATCCTATCTAATATTAACTAGCTTCTGTGTATTCTATGCTAAGCCCTGTCAAAGGCCTTGCTGAAGTCATTAAAGAAGTCATTGCAGTGCATTAGTCAATCTTTTTGGTCACGTCTTAAATAAACTCAATCAAGTTTGTGAGACACGAATTTGCATTAATAAAGACGTGCTGACGATCCATAACCAATCCTTCCCTGTCCAGATGTGTGTCAGTCCTGACCAGAGAATCTCTTGCAACAATTTACACACAGTTGTCGTCAAGTTAATTTGCATTTAGTTCCCTTGCAATGTCTCAATATTGTTCAAAAATGCATTATGTTCTTAGTCATAGTCATACAAAACGCGAACTGACCCTTTGGATGACGCCTACCATAATCGAAATATTAGCTCCACACAGCTGCCCCTTCCTGGGCCCATACACTTCCAAACCTTTGCCACGTCTTTGTATGTACGTGTCTCTCCTCTAAACTGAAATATACGACTACTGGTCTCGAAACGTTCCCATCTTCGGGAAAATAAAATTACAATTTACTGTATCTATAGCCCCCATTATTTTACAAGGCTCCTATGAGGTCGCCTCTCAACCTCCAGGCACCAGTGATAAACGTCTCAGCCTCTCCAGTCTTTCAGTATAAGTGAAAATTTCCATGCCCAGCATAGAGAGCTGAAAATTGTCAAGATTAATGACATCATTCAAATAACTGGGTGAACAGAACTGGACACAATATTCCAGGACACGCCTCACTACACTCCTGGAAACACTCAATATGACTTCCTAAATCCTGTACTCAAAGGACTGAGCACCGAAGACAAGTGTTCCATGGCCTTTTTTTAACCAACCTATCTCTCAGAAATGCAAAGGTCAAAGAATTATGTGGCTGAAGTTCCTCTGCCCGACAACAAATCGAATGGCCTTAACTTTAAGTGTATAATGTCTGCATTCGTTTGCTGTACCAAAATGCAAGTCCTCACATTTATCCACATTGAACTCCACTTTCAATTTAAACCCATACACCGATTCCATCAATTGTATTTTGTAATCTTAAGAAGCCTTCTTCACTGTCCACCATGCCACCCTCCAGTTTTCCAGCACATCACTCATTGGTGTCAATGTACAAACATGTCTGCCAGGGGCTCGTCAATCAATCTCTTCCCTATTTTCGTACAATTTATGTGATATACTTGATCAGGTCTTAGGGACTTTACTACCTTTGTGTCATAATACCTTCATCAACACCTCTTCTTAAAATATGGCGGTTTTTAAAGTCATAAACTTGTACAAAAGGGAAAGATACCCATTGGTCCAAATCGTTCATGCCGATCAGATAATCCAGATAAATCTAATCTCTGTTGCTAGCGTTTGTCACACATGGCTCTAAATCCTTACTATTCATCCACTCATCCAAATGCCTTTTAAATGTTGCAATTACATTAGTGTCCGCTGCCTGCTTTTTCAACTGTTTCCTTACATATATCACTGTCTGCAAGAAAAATAAACCTTAAATCCATTTCAAATTTTTCTCTCTTAAATTAAGCCCATGCCCTCTAGTTGTCTATTTACAAATACATGGGAAAATACCTTCTTTCTTTATCCTATCGATGCTTCTCATGCTTTCATAAACCTCTGTGAGGTCACCTCTCACCCTGCGACGCTTCAGTGAAAATATTCCAAGACTATTCAGGTTCTCCATGCACCTCAAACTCTCCGAACCTGGCAACATCTTCTGTAACTTTTCTTAAACCTGTGAATTTCAACAATACAATTCTCTGCCCGGAGCCCTGAGTTGCATACAATATCCCAAGAGTGGTCTAACCAATCGTTGTTTCGTTCCCTGACTTCCCTTGTAATTCTCCACAGTAACATGTGAAGTGAAATACTTGTTTTGGATCATACAGATCCTCCATAGTTCCAGATATCGATGGCCGCATTGATCTTTGAGGGCCCCTATCTTCTCCCAATTATGTCTTTGTTCTCAATTTACTTGCAAAATCTCTTTGGATGTGCCTTAAACTTTTCTCTCAAAGATACTTCATGTCCCCTTTTTGCGTTCACGATTTCCACGTGTCAAACTTCACTTTTACTGAAATAGCTTCCACAAACATCTTTTGAAAGTTCATGACGAATACTATCAAGATTGGTGTTCTCCTATTTTATTACTTCCACTTTTGGACTACCCCTCTCCTTTTCCACAGATATTTGTAAATTAATAGGATCGTAGAAACTTTACCAAATTGCTCAACCATTAACACATCAGTATTTGCGGACCTTTTTTCCCAAAGGGAATTCAGTTTCCCCTTTCACCTGTCGGGCCATTTACATATTGATCGAAAGTTGCCTGGAATACACTTGGCAAATTTCTCCCCTCGAAATGCTTCATATTGTCGCTCTGATCGTCTAGGATTGGAAAGATTACACAAAAACAGTACGATGATAGTCCTATTTTTCTTCCTGATGGCTGAGATCTCCGATAAATTTGCATCTCAATCTCCCAATGTTTATGAGGGGTCAGTCGCAGAATTGCATCTTGACCTAATCTTATTTTTTCATTCCAGTAATGAAGATTCCCTGGGAAATCCCGCAGGAATATTTTCTCTTAGTTCCCTTGTTTTGTTTTCCCAATCTTGTCTCCATTTCTATCCTTCCAGTAACATCAGTGTCTTGGGAAATTGAACTGTCAGTGCTGACCTTACTCAGCTGTGCTTCATAATATCCATAGAATTCCTATTCATGCCCTGAGTTCCTATTGCTGCCCTGTCAGGCCCGTTGCATTGAAACAAATGCAATTGAATTCATCAATTTCCCTCATATCCTTCAGTGCTCTAGCGTGTGTTGTCTTGCTAAGTTCCTCTCTTGAACGCCTGTCAAAAATCACAGGGCAGCAGGTGACAAGCCAACAGCTTTATTTGGCAGTACATTATTCTGGAGCACTGTACCGTGGTCAGATAGTTGAACCCCAACTTATCGTACAACCTCAATGAAAAAACTCCACCTTCTTTTGATCATCACAGCTGTTTCATGTCACACAGCCCTGTCAGACCAGTTTAACTCTTCTCCAGTATCTCTAGCAACTCGCCCCAACAGAATTAGAATCCCAGCCCTGTCCCCAATTCAGATACCTTCCACAACCTGTCTAACTGTGTTGACGTCTTCAGGGATTAGCGAATTTCTCGAAGGTTTGACGCACAGTTGAAGTTCTGGATCCAAGTTTGCTCGCTGGTGTGCAAGTTTTGCTTTTAGATATTGCATCACAATGTAGGTAACAATAATCAGTTCCCCTCGGGTCAAACACTGGTGGTGGTAATCAGCTTTATATTTATGTATTTAGACTCGCTTCGGTTGGCGACGTCATTTCCTCTGGTTCGATCATTTCCTGGGGTTTTATCATTTCCTGTTTTACTTGCTCTTTCAGATTGTGGAAAATATTGTCCAATGAACACTATCCACGGATTTCTCTGCAACACACAAACAAGCAAATCGCATCCAGAAAACGTTTGTCACTCTCCCCTACATCTGTGGAATGATATAAATAACTGCCAGACTACTGAGGCCTCTTGGCATCATAGTAACTCACAAACTATCCACCAAACTGAAACAGAAGCTAATGAATTGAAAGGCAATATGCATTCGACAAGCAAACTCGTGAAAATTACAAAATACCTCGCAAGAATTGTAACAAACATTACATTGGACAAACAGGATGAAAACTAGCCACCAGGGTACATTACCATCAACTAGCCACAAAAGGACATGACACAATCTCACTAAGATCCTTAAATACAGATGAAGAAGGACATCACTTCGACTGTGACCACATCCATCTGAGGACAAGCCAATCAGGGACATGCACAGAGAATTCATATCAATATGGCATGCCAACAGGCATTCTCTCAACAAGCACATTGGATTAGACTCCGAAAAAAGAACAGGAGAGGACATCACCACAAGAATTGACATCACCACACCAAATGAAATCACCAAACGAATGAAAAGTGAAAACATAGATTGAAAGCGTGGCACTAACACCCGTGCTCCACTTTTGGCTCATTGATGGTGTTTCCAAGTATGGCAACGAAACATGTGAACACGAAATCTCGAGCTCAGGCAGCAAATTTACATCAGAACCTTCAGTATCCTGTGAACATTTCACCAAGATTCCTTTGTTCTGCAGTACCCGCCAGTGACCTACAGTTTACTATTTCCGCCCTTTGCTGATTAGATTTACCAACACTCATTACCTCAAATTGATTAGAATTAAACTTCACTTACCATTACCCTGCTGCGTTTATCATCTGATCGATATTAGACTGTAGCCTGAGACCATCTGCCTCACTGTGGATAACAACCCCAACTTTCATGTTATCTGCAAACATACTAATTGGAGCTTCAGGTTTCACGTCCAAGTTACTATGGTCCAGAGTAAATACCAATGGCTTATGCAGAGATCCCTGTGGGACACCGTTGGTGAAAGGATATCAAACAGCAATTTTGGATCCAATTTACCGACTCGCCTTGGATCCCATGGGCTCCTCCCTTTTGTACAATCATTCCATTTGGGACCTTTTCAAAGACCTTCATGAAGACGAGGTAAAATACATCATCTGCACTGCCCTCAACAGTATTTTTATAAACCATTTTAAAAAGAAAAGCTCGACAGAATTCTTCAAACAGCACCTTCCTCAGTAATTACCTGGTCCATCACTCCTGTTCTTCTTGAAAAACGGCACCGCGTTTGCGAACCGTCAGTCCTTCTGCACTCCAGCTGTGGCCAGCAACTTATTTAATAGATATGACAGCGCCCCAAAAACCTCCTCCTTCCCTCACGTAGCATTGAGGGACACATTTCGTAGTGCACTGGAGATGCCTTCAAATTTATGTCAGCGAATACGCATAATACCTACTCGTTATTAATCCTCACATGATCTGGAAACTCAACATCCCAACTGAATTCTCTGGCTGCAATGCCTTTCTCCTTTTTGAATGCTGAACAGGAAACAACCTTTATCTGTGAATCCTCTTAGTTTAGCTATACTTATCGAATACCTTGTGACTTTTTATTCATTGTTCTGCCAAGGCTATTTAATGGCCTTATTTGCCCATCGTTTATAAGGACCCACTTGCACACTTTGCAGTTTCGAAGTGCTTCGCCTTTTTTATTGCACTGTTCTTTTGCTATCAAACTTGCAACATCACTTGTTCAGTTGTTATTAGAATTCCTGCCTTTGCCATTCCCTCTTCGGCGAGCTCACTGTTTCTGAATTCCCAGTATATCATTTTCTATCATCCATTCACTCCTCTTCATCAGTAGAAAGGCCTCCATTTTCTACAGCCTTTCGTGACAACCCTCGCTTTGTGCAACATTCTGAAACTCTTTGAGCGCTCCGCACGTCAACGTTACCCTCTCCCTACAAACTTCTCAATCTCCGTTACACTTCCCATCACTGTAATGCTCCTTACCTCTGACCATCTCCAGTCACTGTTTGCCTTCTTCGCTCTCGAGCATCCTGTCGTCACAAAAACATCTGTGGCTTTAACATCCACTTGATTGATTTAAAAACTTGCATTCCATTCAACTACCACTGTCTCTAACCCCAGACAACCCATACATTCCTTGCTGACCCAGTAACCTCAGGCAAGTTCTACAGGACAGTGTATTGCTAACATCCCCAGTCTCGACTACTCTTCCAAACCCTGCATTTGTCGAGAGACTCCACAGCCGTACCTATTGTCCTTTAAATTTCCAGTGTCTCCAATGTTCACCATCTATGTCACCTTCTCCTGTTCCTAACTACCTCCTCCTGTTCTGATAACTCTCGGGAACTTTGCGTTCTTTTACAATGTCTGAATTCTCTGGTTCATCAGATACATGATGGGACATTGGCTCAGTGGTCCGCCCTTCATCCTCGCAGCCCTAGGAGCTGGGCTCCAATCCAGTCTTGGGCGAAAGCCTTTGTCGACTGCGCAAGTCTACCATGCCTCTGCTAATTTCATCTGATTGCTCTTATTTTCCACCACAGTCCAAGAATGTGCAAATATGTGGATTGGCCATCGTGCTCAGGATGTACAGGCCAGGTGAGTTTCTTTTGAGAAATGCAGGATTATGTGGATATGTTGAGGGCTGTGCCTGGCTGGGATTCTCTTCCACACGATGGCCTCTTCCACACGCTGAAGATTCCATTCAGATCTTCCGAAAGTCCTGTCACCTATTTTTGCCTTTTCCTCAATATTCACGTTATCTCTGTAAAATGCTACAGCCTTGCCGATGTCAGCTCTGACAGTCGTCACAAAGTTTTATTTGACTGCCACCTCTTCCTGTCCTTCCAATTTTTCTTATGACTGTAACTTTCGTCATTCGTTACAACACTCTTAATCATTGTTATCTACTGGTCCTCCTCGAACCATTTATATATGTGCAAACGCTCACCTGGATCGTCTCAACTTTGACAGTTATGTCCTCAAATCTGCTCTGTGTCAAATACGTAATCATGTCTTGATAAATCTCATTGTGGTAAGCTACCTGTAGCCCTCCAACACGGATGATCTGTATAAGCTCGTCCCAGACCTACCGACTACCCTGTGCCTCCAATCTCCTCCACTCCCCATAACATGTTCGCTGTGACCTCCTCGAGAGTCACTTTGACTCTCCGTAACACTGTCCGCATCAGTGTAATCTTATTCAAGAAATACAACCTATCCTTTCCTTATAAACCCTTACCGCAGTTCCTATCCTGGAGCTCCTACTACCAAACCAATCTTCCATGACTGTGAACTTATCTTCAGTCACGATATTCCTCCTTAACTGTGTAACCTTCTTCATGAAAACTACTTCAGTCTCTTCCAATGTTCCTATTTGTGTAATCTCTTCTTGACCAAAAACCCTCCCCATCTTTGACTTTTCCAGGCCGCACAACCCTCACTGTCTGCAACAAATTCGACTAGAGAAACCGCTCTGTCTCAGTAATCTACTCTATCTACTCCAGTATCCATAAACTGCTGCAGATCCTACTGCACCCCCCCCCCTTCCGACATAATCTCGTTCAGTCCCAAAAACACCATCAGTCTCTGGACACATTACAATCATCTCGATCTGTGTCGTCCTCTTTGGACCCTGTAATACTCTCGATCTGTCGAAGCTTGACCAATGTATGTGACTTCTGTAAACAGTTTCCGAGAAGACTCACTATCACTGTAACATCTATCAGTCGCTATCACCCACCCTGGTAATGTAAGCTCCTCCAGTCTCCGCATTCTTCGACTGGCCTCCATACAATATCTCACTCTCTCCCGTATCTGTGGAAACGTCTGCCTCCTCTTCAACCGTACTTACCACAGGAACATCCGCCTGTTTGTGCAAGGTTCCCTTAATTATGAAACCAAAGATGCTGTCCCTATCTCCGGGAAAATCTTCAAGATTCCATAGTCTCCATATCTAAGTAACCTCCAGAAGCTAATTCTTCCTGTATTTATAACCATCATTATTGATGACTATCCTCCATTTGTCTATTTCTTACTCCGGTCGGCACAACTGTTTTTATCTCTGTAATCAGCTCTGTTTAATGAAACACTCCCTGATTGCGTACACCAACCCTGTCCGACAAACATTATTATCCCTGTAAACTGCTTTATCACTCCCATCCACCCCATCTGCATGAACTCTGGCCGACCCTACACCTCTGCACAGTTATATGACTTCCTGTGGCTTTACGATCCTTCCTCCCTTTGATATCATCTCCAGCAGCAACAGCCCTCCCAACTTGGGTCATCTGCTTTAGATGAGACAATTGATGCCTCCGCAATTCCTTCCATTGCAGAAAACTCTTCCCAAGTTTGAAATTTCGTGCAGACTCCATACTTCCCAATTTGATGAATCAACGTCCTGTTATAGCAATTCTTCTCTTCGTATGAAATCATCCAATACTTAAACCCTACCTAACTCTGTAAACGAATTCAGTCCCCAAAAGAAATCCATACTACGAAAACTTGGAATGTCCCTAAATTCATTTCTCCCGCTCCACCCTCCTTGATCACCATGAACCGTAAAAGTTACTGAAGCCTCCTTTTTCTGCAGAAAAACTCCTAAGGTCTGCAAAACCCTCCAGCATTGCTAATGCTCCTTATCTTTCTAATCTCCGTCACTCTCTCAAGCACTTGTGGGGATCATTTGAGAGGAAATAAGAGTTGTAGTATCCGGTCCTAATGATAGACATAGGAGGATTGCAGAGCCTGGTGGATGGTACATATGTTGAAAGAGACGTCGATCCTGCAGGAGTTTATAGTTGCTGGAGTTACAGAGCTTGCAGGATGGGAACGTGAATGTGTTGTGGAACCTGACAGATGTTATCATTTGAACCACTGATTTTATTTTTCTGATTGGAACATGCATTTTAGCAAGAAAATAATTTGGAGATGCAAATGCACAGCCTGAGATCTCGTTGATCGGATTCTGGAGCTCCAGCAAATCTCCTTAACTTGGTAACATCTTACCACCATGAACATTCCCGTATCTATGTGACCTTTACTCAAATTTTTAACCCCACTATCCCTGAAACTATCACTTCCTGCAGTTGTAAGAAGACAGTTGAATTGACAGCATCAACTGAAGTGAACGAATATGTCGAATTGTGTTGAGGAGCATGTCGCTGCAGGATGAACATGGACGGGAAGTGAATATATAACTGTTGTCTGGATTTCAGCAGAAGAGTCAAAAATCCAAACAAGGTCACGTAAGGTTATGACGAAACTATGACGTTAATATGTTGGTGAGAGAGCCAATTAGATCTGAAGTTCAAAACGTGGAGTGTATTTGGGTGCAGCGAAGAAAGAGCAAGTGGCTGCAACCGTGAGCAAGACTTTGCTAAATGCATGAATCATGATATTATAAACATGGTTAAGACCAGAAATTGAATGTACTTGAAGCAAGGGAAATGCATTACCAGTGTATGATAGGAGTCTCCACCCCACCGGAATAAAAAAGGAGTATCAGGGCTGTAATGAGTGGAAACCTGGGCTGCATATAAAATGGTTTTATTTAATGACATTCAAGGAGCCAATAAGAGAATAGCCAATTAGATATCAAATATTGCGTAATGAGAAATATCTAATAATCTCAATATATAGGAAACTTGTGACAGCCGAGAATAAAAGTATTATGCATGTTTACTTAAGATCATTTAGTAAAGACCAGGAGATATAGAACATGAATTAGGCCATTTCGCCCAACGAGTATATTCCACAATTCAATGATATCATAAGATAATGCTCCACTGTAAGTCCCTGCTTTTACAAAGTAACCCTTGTTTCACTGATTAACTAAGATCACTTATACAGTCATACAGGCACTGAGATGGACAGCATGGAAACAGGTTCTTCGGACTACTCGTCCATGCCGATCCAATATCCGAATCCAATCTAGTCACTCCTGCCAGCTTCTGGCCCATATCGCTCCAAACGCTTCATATTCATCCATCCTGATGCATTTCAGATGTTGCAACTGTACTAGCCGCAACCACTTCCTCTGGTAGCACACTCTGAGTCAAAAAAATTGTCTTTTGGTCTATTTGTATATTACTCCTCTCACCCTATATTGATGCCCTCAACTTCTAGACTCCCCTACCATAGAGAAAGGACATTTTCTATTAATCCTATGCATTTAATTATCCAACCTCTCCAGCCCCCCTGTAAGGAATTGTTGAAGGATGAGATTCCTGAATACGATGAGCTGCATGGTACAATAGGGCAAATGTAGCATTGTCTCATCAGTGGAGTTCATAACTGGCAAACCTGTCAGAGTTCCTTGTAAAGGTCGCGAGCAAGCTAAGTCAAGGATAGCCAGTGGATGTTATCTTCCTGGACTTGCAGCAGACCTTCGATAAGTAGCTGCACAGCAGACTGCTGAGTAAGATAACAGTACGTTGTTTGACAAGCGAGGTCCAGGTTTGATCGAAGATTGGCTGTCTGTCAGAAGATAGAGCCTGTGGATAAAAGTGTCCTTTTCAAGTTGGAAGGTAGTGGTAATGGTTGGTTCGCAAAGGTCAGTTTTAGGTCTACAACTTTGCATTTTTCACAGTAATGCCCTTTATGAAGGAACTCAGGCCAATCTGTCTACGTTTGCGGGTGGTACAAAAATAGTTGAAGGAGCAGTTTGCACTGAGGAGCCATGGAGGCTGCTTTAAGATCTAGTCAGATTTGCAGAATAGTAGAAGTAGTGATAGATGGAATGCAATGAGTAAAAGGCTGTGCTCTTTCACTTTTCTGGAGAGAACAGAGACATTGATAATGTTCTAAATAGGGAGAAAGATCTGAAACTTGAAATGCAAATGTAATCTTCCTTGAGGTTTCGCTTCAAATAAACTTGTTGATTGACTGCAATTAGAACGGAAAATGCAATGTTATCATTCATCTGGGGAGGACAAGAATATTAAGGCAAGGATACACTTTTGAGAAGGTATAAAGACGTTTAGCGACTTTGGGTCTGTACTCGATGAAGTTAGAAGGTTGAGGGGGAGCTAATTAAAACTTATAGAATACTAAACAGCGTGGACAGAGTGGACATTTTAAAAATTATTCCATTAGCAGGAGAGAATATGATACGAGAGCACTGCATTTGACTAAAGGGAAGACTCTGGCGAAACAAGAGAAGGCGAAACTTATTTTGCCAGAGTGTGCTGAATGTTAGAAATCCGTTGTCACAGAAGGCTGTGAGGCAAGGTCATTGCGTATATAGAAAACAGATCGATAGGTTCTTGATTGCAAACTGCATCGAACATTACATGTAAAAATTGGGAGAATGGGATTGAAAAAATATCACATATCATTGATTGGCAGACCGGACTCAATGGGCCGAATTTCCGAACTGCTGCTGCTGGTTTTAAAGAATTCCATTGATTTGCTACCCTCTGAGTGAATAAATTCCTTCTCATCTCAATCTGTAATGAATGAAGCCTTGCTGGAATTTTATGCGCCCTGGTTACAGACACTCTACAATGGAAAACAATGCAACTGGCAACAATACTCATCGCAGATTAAAAAAATGGTTGAGTTGTGAACAGTGACGAAGGTTTTCAAATGCTGTCCCAGAATATAGACCACTCAGATATTTGGGCCGATAGGTAGAAAATTGAGTTTAATTCAGGCACCTGTGATATGATCCATTTTGTTAGGTTCAAATTTAAAAAGAAGTTATGAGACTGCGGAATATAGATACACAGAGGGGCATGGTGCACGTCCGTAGCTCCCTGAAAATGGCAACGCAACTGGGAAAGAAACGAATTGGCATGCATCCCTTCATCGGTCACAGCAGAGTAAAGGGGGTTCCACGTCAAGTTGTAACTGTTTGAAACTTTAATTTGACCACATTGGGAGTACTTTGTGTAGTTCTCATTGCGACACGATAGGAAAAACGTGGACGCTTTACACAATGTGTAAAAAGGTTTACCAGCATGTTACCTGTGATAAATTGTGTTAAGAGCATCGTAGCAATATGGAGAAACTGGAGAAACAGGGGTTTCTTGAAAAAACTGGAATATCGCAGGCTGCAAGTCAATCAGATGCGGGTTTATAACATGAAGAGAGGCATAGATAATGTGGATGTCAAAATCTTTTTGCCGTTGAACAACAGACAATGCAAGGGTGCATAAGACTGAAGATGATGAACGATTAAACGAGTGTGTGTTACGCATGTGTTTATTTTTAAAACAGAATGAGGAAGCTGGCCAGATCATAAATGTGAACAAAGATTTTAAGTGACATTATGACAGACAGCTGAGCAATCTGACAATGGAAGCATACGGCGCTTGTGCAGGGAGAATGCATTACTTTGGAATATCATTATGACTGGCACAACCATAGTGTACCAAAAGACCTACTGCCGTGCTGTACCGTTTTATTTTCTAACTTCCCAGTGCCTACTTTCTCAAAAGTCCAAAGGATCTTGGATTTGTTATTCAATTTCTCCCTCATTATTCTAAACTCAACTCGGTTCAATCTCAATCTACTTAATCTTTCCCCAACAGCTTCTCATGAGCAAATTCATCGATTCTTAACATCAGACGCTTGATCCTTTTACGTCTTGTCTCGAATGCAAGGATATCTTTATTATGGCAGCCATTGTGTTGATAATATTCCATACATGGTCTGAATTATACCATCTATAGATTTAGAAAATCCTCCATATTTATGATTTGGAGATGCCGGTGTTGGACTGGGGTGTACAAAGATAACAATCACACAACACCAGGTTATAGTCCAACAGGTTTAATTGGAAGCACACTAGCTTTCGGAGTGACACTCCTTCATCAGGTGATTGTGGAGGGCTCCATCGTACCACAGAATTTATAGCAAAAATTTGCAGTGTGATGTAACTGAAATTATATATTGACAAATTGATTGTCTGTTAAGCCTTTCATCTGTTAGAATACAGTGATCGTTTCACTTCTTTCATGTTTAAATCACAAAACCCTTTGAACCCGAGAATGCACATTTTAAAAAATGATTTTGTGATTTACACATGAAAGAAGTGAAAATTATCACTGTATTCTCACAGATGAACGGCTTAACAGACAATCAATTTTTCAATGTATAGTTTCAGCTCATCACACTGTAATTTTTGCTATCGATTCTGTGTTACGATTGAACCCTCCACAATCACCTGATGAAGGAGCGTCGCTCCAAAAACTCGTGTGCTTCCAATTAAACCTGTTGGACTATAACCTGGTGTTGTGTGATTGTTAACTGCATATTTGTGGACACCATTCCGGATGTAGGATTGCTCGTTGAGCTGGAAGGTTCATTTTAGACGTTTCTTCACCACACTAGGTAACATTGGGAGCAGCGGCCGAGGAAAAACGAACCCGGGAGACTACAGCTAAGGTAAGACAGTTTGTTTCAAAATTACTTATCTGTAGCGGGCAGCGGAAGTGAGATTGGAGCACATAGCTGGGCTGGAAGGTAAGTGATTAGTATTTGAGTGGGTGTGTTCTAGACCCCAGGTCCTACTTTCGTAGGGCCTCCTCTAACCTAACTTTAAAGTCCACAGGTTATTGACTCAGTGTTCTTGTTTTTGGAGACAAAGTGTACAGTCATGGCAGCGCAGGCGGTGCAATGTTCCTCCTGCAGGATGTTTGAAGTAGGGGTGACCACCGATACTCCTGCCGACTTCATCTGCAGGAAATGCAGTCAGATCCTGATCCTCACCGAACGAGTGAGGGAACTGGAACTGGAGCTGGATGAGCTGAGGATTATTCGAGAGGCTGAGAGGGTGATCGATAGAAGCTACAGGGACATAGTTACGCCAGACAACAGAGGTAGCTGGGTAACAGTTAGAGGTGGGAAGGGGAAGAAGCAGGCAGTGCAAGGTTCCCCTGTGGTCGTTCCCCTAAAAAATAAGTATACAGCTTTGGAAAGTGTTGGGGGGGACAGCCTTGCAGGTGTAAGCTGCAGTGAAGGGGTCTGTGGCTCTGAGACTCAGAAGGGAAAGGGGGAGAGGAGGAGAGCGCTAGTTATAGGGGACTCTCTAGTTAGAGGGACGGACAGGCGGTTGTGTGGACATGGGCGAGACTCTCGGATGGTTTGTTGCCTCCCGGGTGCTAGGGTCCGAGATGTCTCGGATCGTGTCTTCAGAATCCTTAAGGGGGAGGGTGTGCAGCCAGAGGTCGTGGTATACATTGGCACCAACGACATAGGTAGGAAGAGGGGTGGGGAGGTCATTCAAGAGCTCAAGGAGTTAGGCTGGAAGCTAAAAGCTAGGACAGACAGAGTCGTCATCTCTGGGTTGTTGCCGGTGCCACGTGACAGTGAGGCAAAGAATAGGGAGAGAGTGCAGTTGAACATGTGGCTGCAAGGATGGTGTAGGAGGGAGGGATTCAGATATTTGGACAATTGGACTGCATTCTGGGGAAGGTGGGACCTGTATAAACAGGACGAGTTGCACCTGAACCAGAAGGGCACCAATATCCTGGGGGGTAGGTTTGCTAGCACTCTTCGGGGGGGTTTAAACTAATTTGGCAGGGGGATGGGATCCGGACTTGTAGTCCAGCAAGTAAGCTAGCTGTGTGTCAGGATGCCCAAGACTGTAGGGAGGCTGTGGAGAAGGTAGCACTGACAGGGACTACATGCGGACACAAAGATGGGCTCAAGTGCGTATACTTCAACGCAAGGAGTATCAGAAATAAGGTGGGTGAACTTAAGGCGTGGATCGGTACCTGGGACTACGATGTTGTGGCCATCACGGAAACATGGATAGATGAGGGACAGTAATGGCTGTTGGAGATTCCTGGTTACAGATGTTTCAGTAAGATTAGGGAGGGTGGTAAAAAAGGAGGGGAGTGGTGGCATTGCTAATTAGAAATGGTATAACGGCTGCAGAAAGGAAGTTTGAGGGGGATCTGCCTCTGGAGGTAGTATGGGCTGAAGTCAGAAATAGGAAAGGTGCAGTCACCTTGTTGGGTGTTTATTATAGGCCCCCCAATAGCAGCAGAGATGTGGAGAAACAGATTGGGAAACAGATTTTGGAAAGGTGCAGAAGCCACAGGGTCGTCGTCATGGGGGACTTCAACTTCCCAAATATCGATTGGAAGCTCTTTAGATCAAGTACATTGGATGGGGCGGTGTTTGTGCAGTGTGTCCAGGAAGCTTTTCTAACGCAGTTCGTAGAATGTCCAACCAGAGGGGAGGCCATATTGGGTTTGGTACTCGGTAATGAACCGGGAAAAGTGGTGGGCTTGTTAGTGGGTGAACATTTTGGTGATGGTGACCACAATTCTGTGGCTTTCACCTTGGTTATGGAGAGAGATAGGTGCGCACAACAAGGAAGATTTTACAATTGGGGGAAGGGAAATTACGATGCTGTAAGACAGGATTTGAGGAGCATACGTTGGGAGCATAGGCTGTCAGGGAAGGATGTGGTGGAAATGTGGAACTTTTTCAAGGAGCAGATACGACGTGTCCTTGATATGTATGTACCTATCAGGCAGGAAAGAAATGGTCGTGTGAGGGAGCCTTGGTTGACGAGGGAGGTTGAACGTGTAGTAAAGAGGAAGAAGGAGGCTTACATAAGGTTGAGGAAACAAGGTTCAGACAGAGCAGTGGAGGGATGCAGGATAGCCAGAAGTGACCTGAAGAAAGGGATTAGGAGAGCTAAGAGAGGGCATGAAAAATCCTTGGCGGATAAGATCAAGGATAACCCCAAGGCATTCTATGCGTATGTGAGAAACCTGAGAATGACGAGAACGAGGGTAGGTCCGATCAAGGATAGTGGTGGGAGACTGTGTATTGAGTCGGAAGAGATAGGAGAGGTCTTGAACAAGAACTTCTCTTCAGTATTTACGAACGAGAGGGACCGTATTGTTGAAGAGGAGAGTGTGAAACGGACTGATAAGCTAGAAGAGATACCTGTTAGGAAGGAAGATGTGTTGGACATTTTGAACAACTTGAGGATAGACAAGTCCTCCGGGCCTGACGGGATATATCCTAGGATTATGTGGGAAGCAAGAGAGGAAATTGCAGTACCGTTGGCAATGATCTTCTCGTCTTCACTGGCAACGGGGGTGGTACCAGGGGACTGGAGAGTAGCGAATGTTGTGCCCCTGTTCAAAAAAGGGAATAGGGATAACCCCGGGAATTACAGGCGAGTTAGTCTTACTTCGGTGGTAGGCAAAGTAATGGAGAGGGAACTGAGGGATAGGATTTACGAGTATCTGGAAAGACACTGCTTGATTAGGGACAGCCAGCACGGATTTGTGAAGGGTAGGTCTTGCCTTACAAGTCTTATTGAATTCTTCGAGGAGGTGACCAAGCATGTGGATAAGGGTAGAGCAGTGGATGTAGTGTACATGGATTTTAGTAAGGCATTTAATAAGGTTCCCCATGGTAGGCTTATGCGGAAAGTCAGGAGGCATGGGATAGAGGGAAATTCGGACAATTGGATAGAAAACTGGCTAACCGGTCGAAGGCAGAGAGTGGTGGTAGATGGTAAATATTCAGCCTGGAGCCCAGTTACAAGTGGAGTTCCGCAGGGTTCAGTTCTGGGTCCTCTGCTGTTTGTAATTTTTATTAATGACTTAGATGAGGGAGTCGAAGGGTGGGTCAGTAAATTTGCAGATGATACGAAGATAGGTGGAGTTATGGACAGTGAGGAGGGCTGTTGTCGGCTGCAGAGGGACTTAGATATGATGCAGAGCTGGGCTGAGGAGTGGCAGATGGAGTTCAACCCTGCCAAGTGTGAGGTTGTCCATTTTGGAAGAACAAATAAGAATGCGGAATACAGGGTTAATGGTAGGGTTCTTAGTCAGGGGGAGGAACAGAGGGATCTTGGGGTCTATGTACATAGATCTTTGAAGGTTGCCACTCAGGTGGATAGAGTTTGTAAGAAGGCCTATGGAGTATTATCGTTCATTAGCAGAGGGATTGAATTCAAGAGTTGTGAAGTGATGTTGCAGCTGTACAGGACTTTGGTTAGGCCACAGTTGGAGTACTGTGTGCAGTTCTGGTCGCCTCACTTTAGGAAAGATGTGGAAGCTTTGGAGAGGGTGCAGAGAAGATTTACCAGGATGTTGCCTGGAATGGAGAGTAGATCGCACGGGGATAGGTTGAGAGTTCTCGGCCTTTTCTCGTTGGAACGGCGAAGGATGAGGGGTGACTTGATAGAGGTTTATAAGATGATCAGAGGAATAGATAGAGTAGATAGTCAGAAACTTTTTCCCCGGGTACAACAGAGTGTTACAAGGGGACATAAATTTAAGGTGAAATGTGGAAGGTATAGCGGAGATGTCAGGGGTGGGTTCTTTACCCAGAGAGTGGTGGGGGCATGGAAAGCGCTGCCCGTGGGAGTGGTCGAGTCAGAATCATTGGCGACCTTTAAGCGGCATTTGAATAGGTACATGGATGGGTGCTTAATCTAGGTTAGAAGTTCGGCACAACATCGTGGGCCGAAGGGCCTGTTCTGTGCTGTATTGTTCTATGTTCTATGTTCTATGTTCTAAGTGCCATAGACTTGACCTTCAGAATATATCAGCGATTATATAGCTGCCACCATGTAGAACCGTACATTATAGAAGAGACCCAGAGTGTCTGACGAGCCAAGTGCTCATCCAACTGTTTCATAAATTTTGTGAGGTTACTTCCTTCAACTACCCTCGGAGGCAGTGCATTCCAGATACAACCCAACGTGTGGGTTCAAAACCCATTCCAAAATCCTCTCTCAACCTCTTCACTTGCATTTCAAAAGTGTGCCCTCTAGTTCTCCACCCTTCAACAGCTGTGTCGCCACCCTGTCCATTTCCCAGATGTACTTGTACATTTCTATCAGGATCCTTCTCAGAGAAAATAAAACCTGAGCAAACATAGCCTTCTTCATAGTTTGAGCACTCTATTGCCTTGTTACTTCTGGAGTGCATTGCCTCACATTTGTGAATGTTAAATTTCATTGGCCATCTAAAAAATCCGTTTATATTACACCGCAAAAAAACAGAACCCTTCCCTATTCATTGTCAACCACCAGGTTTTAGAACATAGAACAATACAGAGCAGAGCAGTGCCTTCGGCCCTCGATGTTGCGCTGACCCGTGAGCTATTCTCAGCTCGTCCCCTGAACTGTAACAGCATCATCTCTGTGCTTTTACAAGGATTGCTTAAATCTCCCTCATGTGGCTGAGCTAACTAAATTGGCAGGTAGGGCCTTCCAAGCCTTTACAACTCTCGGAGTAAAGACAACTTTACTTTGTATAAATAGTCATTTTTCACCCCACACCCAATGCATTTTAGTACTTTCTTCATTATTTAAATTCTTATTCTTATGCTGGACGTTTCGAGTAATTTGTACACTTTCTTAAGAAAAATCGCTGCATTCCTAAACTCGACGTTATTTTTATTTTGAATTCTGTAACCAGTACACATGTATATATACCTAGGTATCCTGGACCAAAGATGGCAATACAAGCAATGGCATTGCAAACATTTATCTTCTCTTATTCAAGGGCACGGAACAATAAAGCAGATTCTAATTCTACTGTATGAATATCACGAACAAGCCCTGATTTTCTTCTTGTCCTCCAGATGTTACTTGGAGAAGAAGAAAGGAGAATCCCAGTCTCTTGTTTTTTTTTCCCCTTTATTTCGTTGAATTAACAATGCGATGCAGAAGAGATTTTTCTGAGTGGACTACAAATAATACTTACATGGACACGAAATCTCCTTTTATCATCTGTCCCTTCTGCATATCGTATTCATAACGCTTGTATCTCCTTAATATTGGACTCGATTTTGTCACTTGTTTTTTTTTACGCCACCTGGAGAATATGCTATGCAACATTCCCTGCAGTATTCAGAGATTAAGGAAGTTTTCATTTGTAGAATGGACATAGACTCATTCATTAAGTATGCTCGAATACAATAGAGTGATGGGAATAAATATTCAATTAAATTAAACATTATAGACACACTGTAGGAGATCAAACTAAAACTAATGTCTACCTTGACTTGGAAGCAAATTGTTCGAACAATTGCCCGTCGTTCTTCATAATGAAAAGAAGTGAAAACTGATGACACAACGCATTTGGGGGGAGAAACATTGGTGTGTGAAATTGATAAGACTCATGAATACAGATTGTATGCATGATGTGAACGGGAATCAAGTATTAGAAAAAAAGAAAAATATTCTTAATTGTCAATTGAAACTAGATCAGGATTTTCCTCAACATTTGCGTTTGATTGCCCATCAATCTCTCTTCTCCAAGTACTCCCTTTTCCCTGTCACTACATTTATCACTTCTCCACTTTCTTCCTACGCTTTCCTTACACTCCGACTTCCTTTTCACTGTCATATCTACTGATACAAACCCCCTCCCCACTGACCATCTCCCTTCACACTCCTCTTCTGCCATTCCCAATGTATGTCACACCACTCTGCCGGTTACTCCCATTTCCCCTGACGCCCATTTTCTCTTTTTAGTCTCCGACGAGGGTGATGGATGCTGCTGATTTTAATGTCGCTATTAGTCATCAGTAAATGATGAAGTTGGAAAGCTCAGAGTCGATTAGTAACAGACAATAGTGTTTCTTTGCCACTGGTTGATAGACGATGAACGGGATGGTCTTGTTCCCCATGGTACAGATTGGAACTTCTTTATGTCGCTTTATAACGGCACTTAAACACACAGGCTCATTACAAGTCGAACAAAAGTCTGTTTGACAGAATCGGAAGACCATGTAGCAATTAGAGCGTGCGAGAGCAGTGAACAAAAACTTCACAAAAATCATTATCTGTCGTTTTGGTTTTCCATGTTTCAGCTGGTATTCGAATCTCAGTTGAGCTGAGGTCAAAGTGACTCCCGTTCTCATCAAAGCAATACTTGGCTGAGTGCGGCATCAAGGATCTGGAGCAAAACTGTATTAAATGGGATGAGAAGACAATTCTGCTTTGGTAATTTCTTCGAATGAAAAATGGTTGATCCAATCTCTGCAAGTTGTCTTCCAAGTCTGATGCCAACCTAACTCTGGTCCAATTTGCTTTTCATTCACAAATACGTGTTAATGATTTGGAAACACCTTGGAATCAGCTCTGCGTGTGTATGTGCATCACTTAGGGAGAAGATGCTCAGAAGGCAGCTTTCTGTCACCTGCTGCATTGCGACTGCGGATGACATATACAGTTGGCCCTGGCTGGTGCCTTCTAAAACCCATGAATGAATATGGCCCGTTAAAAATACCAAGCTATTTCATGTTTTCACAGGTTGATCTACAGTCTCAGAAATGTGAGTCCTGGCTGCATGAATGTGACCCCAAAAACAACAGAAGCACGGCATGATATTGAGGTAGCATTCTCAATAGCTTTCAATCCATAAGTTTCAGAGATGCTGTGTCATTGCCACTGAGTTAAACATGTTCAGAGCTAGTTAAAACAATACAAAAATATTAACGACCATTACAGCACAAAATGTGTAATTTATCACTTAATGTCCATTACCATTTACTTGCGAGTCATTTCAAACACTAGCTCCGTTGTTCCTGTTCAGAAAAGATAATTAGTGACAGTTCAGAAATAAAAATAAATAGAACATAGAACGTCGAGCATAGAGCAGCAAAGTACTGTACCGCCACTTCGGTTCACCACGCTATGTCGAACATTTGTCTTAACTTACGATCACATTCAACAACACATACCTTAACTTACTGCCGTCCTTTTGCTAGTCTAGCAGTACCTTAACTGTCCGTTATGTAACTGACTTTATGACCACTGCTGCAAGTGCATTCCACGCACCCACCACTCTCTGTACAAATAATATTCCTCTGGTATGTCCCCTATAATTTCCTCCAATCACCTTAAGGCTGTGACAACTCCTTCCAGCAATTTCTGTCCCTGTGGAAAAGTCTCTGGGTATCTCCTCTAACTATGTCTCTCATTACATTGGACATCTCTGTCAAGTCACATCTCCTCATTTTTCTCTCCAGAATTTACAGCCGAACCTCACTCAGGTGCTGTTCTGGCAGCCCTTTACGCCATCAACATCCTTCCACCAATGAGGCGAACAAAACTGGATACAAAATTCCAACTGCGGTCTAAATAGGGTTTTGTAGCACGTCAGCAAAATCTTGCGGCTTCAGACTCCTTCCACCTCTTAATGAAACCCAAAACCCCATACGCCTTCATACCAACCCAATAAACTTGGCAGCAATGAGGGATCTATATGCATGAGCCCGAAGATCCTGCTGTTCCTCCACACCCCGATAATCTTGAACTTAACTCGGTATTCAGCATTCAATTAAGACTTTCTAAAATGAATCAATTCGCATTTATTCACGTTGAACTCCAACTGCCACTTTTCTGTCCAGCTCTGCATTCTATCAATGTCATATTATAGCCTGCGACAGCACTCGATACAATCAACAACGTTCGTGTTTATGGTTAACTTAGTAAACAACACTTCCACTTCTTCATCCAATAAATGTTAAAGCCTACAAAGAACAAAGGATCAAAAACAGATCCACAATGGATACCATTGTTCACCAATCTCCTGGTGGAATACCTTCCCTCCACTACCACTCGCTGTCTTCCTTTAGCCAGCCAATTCTGCATCCAAACAGCGAAAATTTCCTGTGTTCCCCTTCTTCAAATATTCTGCATAGGCCTCCCTTCGGGAATCTTTGTGAATCCGTCAGTGAAATCCAAGGACACCACATCCACTGTTGGACGTTGTTCAACTGTCTCGTTACATTCTCAAGGAAATCAATACGGCTTATGAGTCATGAAGTGCACCTCGCAAAACCATGCTGACTATCTTTGATCAAGTTATATTTTTTTTTAATCTCCAAATAGTCATCAATCTTATTTCTCAGACCCCTTTCCATTACCTTGCTTGCCACATAAGTAAGACTGACTCATCTGTAATTCAAAGGGATTTCCCCATACCACTTCTTGAACAGTGGAATATCATTCACCTCCTCCCAGTCATTCAGTAGTTCTCCCATGGAGAGTGAGAATGCAAAAGGCATCCCCGGCGCCGCAGCAATTTCATTTGTCATTTTCTGTAGTATCCTTTGATACGTCTGTTACAGCCCTGGGGACTTACCTACGTTGATGCTTCCCAGATTTTCCAGCACATCCACTGCCTTAATGTAAATCTATTCATTACAAGTAACCTGGTCCACAGTATTCTTACGTTAAACAAGTTGCCTCTTTCGAGTGAATGCTGAAGCAAAACATTCCTTTATGTCCTCCCCTACATCTTCCAACACCAGGCACAAGTTCCCTCCACTATCCCGATTCGGCCCTATCCTCCCGCTGGTCATTCTATTGTTCCTAACGTAAGTGTAGAACGCCTTGGGTTTTTTTCTAATCCATCACGCCAAGTCTTATTAGCTCCCCCCAGCTCTCCTCAGTCCATTATTGAGTTCTTTCCTAGCTACACTGCAATGCTCCAAATCTGTGTAAGAGCCTTGCCTCTTCAACGTTCAGTAAGTTTCCTGCTTAGGCGTGTCGAGAGTTCCTTTTTCTCTTGTCATCCAAGGCTTCTTCACATATCCATTCCTTGCCTGTATCTGTGGAACAAAGTTACCCAACAGTCACAACAAGTTCTCCTTAAATAGCCTCCGTATTTCTTCTGTGACTTTCCGATATATTCCACAGCTCCTGTCTCACAGCAGTTGAATTTTCCCATCCTCAATTAAATGCCTTTCAGACTGTCCGCTCCTATTCCTCACTATAGCTATGGTAAAGATTATGCAGTTGTGGCCACTGTCATCAAAAATCTCTCACAGCGAGGGGTCTAGCATCTTGCCTGGGTCTTTCCCTCACAGCAAATATTTATAGAATAATCCCTTGGCCGTCTAGCTACATATCGAGTCAGGAATCCTTCCTGGACATACCTGACACTGTCGGCTCCAACCAGACCATCTGCACTGAGGATGTCCCAATCAAATATTGTGTAAATTGAATTGACCCATAACAGCTCTGTTACATCTGCACCTTTCCAAGATTTTATGTCCAATCTGTTTTTCCATCTTTTCGTTCCAATTGTCGGGTCGATGGAAAACATCCATGAGTTGACTGCTCCTTCCAGTTACTGACTTCGACCCATAACGACTTAGTAGGCAAACCCTCCTCAACAAACTGCTTTTCAGAAGCTGTGATGCACTCTCAAATTAACAATGCAAATCTGCTCCTCTTTTACTTCCCTCTCTGTTCTTATAAGACCTAAATCCTAAGTCATTCAGCAACCGTTCCTGCAACTGGGAAAGACATGTATTTGTTATGGATTCAACACTGTAGTTCCAAGGAAAGATCTATGCTCTACGTTCATCATTGTTATTCCTGAATCTTTGTCCATTGAAACAGAAACACTTTGATCCATCCCTTTGCCCTATCAACTATGTATCCTTCCTTGACAGACACTCTGCATTATATTCTGCCCGTTCAACAACTACCATCTCCTCTGATCTGTATGTCTGGTTCACATCCCCCAGCCAAACGAGTTTAAAACCTCGTTAAATGCTTTAGCTAATTTCCTTCTCAGGTTATTGGCACCTCCTCCAGTTTAAGGGCAACCCATACTTCATGTTCACGTCTCCTCTTCTCCAGCAAGTACCCCAATGATAGTTGTACCTGAAGCCCTCCCTCCCGCACCAGCTCTGTCACAATTTTTTGCACTTCACTCGTTAGCTGTTCCTCGCCTCACTCACACGTGTCAATGATGGTAATGCTGAAATCACTACTCCACTCACCTTGACTTTTAGCTTCCACTCTGATAGCACTGTTTATGTCATCAGTCCTTTTCTTATTTATAACTTTGGCGCAAATGTGCACAACGAATTCTGACTGCTCACCTTCCCCTTCAGAATCTGGTTCGGCTCGATCATAGACATCCAGACCCTGACATCTGGGAGACAACATACATCCGGGGTGTCTTGTTTATGATCAGAGAATCTCTGTCCTTTCTTTTGACTATTGAAATGCAAGCGCTGGAGAGAACCTCAACACGTCTGGTAGGATCTGAGCAGAGAGAAACATAATTTACTGTTTGAGATCAATAAAACATCTCAGAACCATATTCAAATAAGACTCTGTATATTAAATATACATTTGTTTCCAGTTTAACTCTCATTCACTGTGTCTCTCTACCATTTTTTGTTTTCCTTTCAGATTTCCTTGGTCTCCAGTAGTTTCTTTTACTTTACAAGTTTTGATACTTGAAATTGCTGATAATTGCACAATATTCCCCACTCCTATTCCCATGAGAACTGTTGTGTACATGTTTTGCACTGGAATCTGTTTCTTCTTCAAGTTTCCAAAAGACCTCATTTTGCAATTTCTCCTTAAGTGCGTCGATCTCACGAAATAGATTTTGATCGAAAGGGTATTTTAGAGGCAGCTGCATTTCATTGAACAACCTTTCATGGATAGTACATTGATGACGAAACATTCTGTCCTTCACTGAACAGGTTTATCTTCTCTGGTTCTGAAAGCATTTAATCCATACTTTAGGATAATTACAACAAAGATGATGATCATTCATCTCATTATGTCTGCACCAGCTTGGCATTAACTACATTTCTACCGTTATTGATTGTAATGTACTTGCATTCCAACACATGATGGTCGCTGTGACTCTTTTGAAATCTGAGTATCCTGTCTAGATAAGAACATTCTTACCAAGCCTCACACCTGTAATTAAAGTGTAAATATAAACATAATTCCGTACATCGCATGTACAGTTGTGCTGTCCTATTCACAATTTCAATCAACGTTCCATTTCCCAAGTTTAAGCTGTTTCCTTGCTGTGCGTTATATTTCCTTCTGTCTATTCGAGTGGCTGTCAAATACGGGTTTCGAGATTATGACTAAACTTTACTCCTGTCTCCATAGCCGCTGGTCTCAATCTTTTCTGTCTCCTGGCCAATATCCTATTCATTCTGTCTCAGGCTCTTTAATCGATATGTTTAAATTAGCAAGTTCAATGTTCATATCATATTTCGATTTAGACTGAAGTTAAAAATGTAAATGATGCCAGTTTAAAGTCAACAAACTGCAATAAGATTTGCATTACTAGAGAAATGAGATGGAAACCCAGACAAATCCATATTTCCTCTCTGTGGTTAGCAAAACTCTGTCCAATAACAATCTTTTGGTTGTCATGTTCAAGTGGAGGAGAGATCAGCAAACGAAAAATATCTTCATTCCCTGGGCTTTTTTGGGTGGGGGTGGGGAAGATATTCCTTTGTACATCAAAAACACAGAAACATCATTTGGCCTGCGAGGAAAAGACATCCATCATTCTCCCTTTACCGACTCCGTCAGAGCAAATGGTGATGGGAGATTAGACTGATAGTCAGTGATGTAATCATCCATTCCAATAAAGTTACTGTTGCGAACTGGAAGTACTGTTGTGAAAGGTATTAACTGGAAATGTTTGTTCAGTGACCGTGATTGATGCAACTCTCCAAGGATTCGAACTGTGTCACTGAAGGCTTTCACTGTCCTATTATTAAGAGGCTTCTTTCAGTGTAGCAGCAGATGTATCAACTCCAATACTAACAGGGATCAGCATCTGCAGACATATGGAAAGAAGGGATCAGACTCCAAGAATAATAGACTGGAACGTTTCAACAATGGATCAGAATCTTAGAACGTTAGAATGGAATGTTCCATCAATCGACAAGGGTTTATTCTGGGGTCTTTTATATCTTTCGTGTTGTTCGGAAATTATATCATATCGGATATTAGGTGTCCTGCTGATTATTCAGGCGGGTTACTATCCCATTCTTGCTATTGTTGGGGCACCTGGTAAGTCTCTCTGCCTCTTTGTTTTTATAATTCCAAAACCTATGTTGACTTTCATTGTTATTTCGATTTTATTTCCATTTACAAAAGCGTGAAACAAACGTAAACAGTTTCGAACACCAACTCCACTCATTACCCACCAACGTCAGAGCTTTCACTCACAGCTGAAAACGAAACTGTTCATTATATCGAGGGCTTCTTTTTGGCCTTGAACTGATTTATGTCTCATTATTCTCTCCATTATCAAACCGATCCATTA
Source organism: Chiloscyllium punctatum (assembly GCF_047496795.1). NCBI lineage: Eukaryota > Metazoa > Chordata > Chondrichthyes > Orectolobiformes > Hemiscylliidae > Chiloscyllium > Chiloscyllium punctatum. The sequence goes on along the minus strand of NC_092781.1, from coordinate 12,094,425 downwards.
CCAGCTCCATGTTTTTCCCAGGTTCCAGGTTTGTGTCAATTTTGTTCCTGAATGAACCGTTATCTATGCTTTGGTAAAATTAGACTTTATGGCTTCAGCTCTCCACTGGCTGCTGTTCCAGTTACAAATATTTCGATCACATTATTTTTGTTGTCTCTGAAGTAGCATCACAATCGTGACACTGTGTCAGAGTAGTATTGTTGGTGAACAGTATTTCAGAGGTGCTGGTTATTACACTTGAGACACTTTCAATCCTACCACAACTGATGGCAGAACTTAAATTCAATTTATAAGAATTGTAACAAATTCAAATTTCACTCAAATCAACCATAAGACTCCAGCATTTTGCTTGAAAATCTATTAGTTTCACTGGTGTCCTTTGTTGAACAAATCTGATGTTATTGTCTGGTTGGGTACAAGAGTGACTTCAGACCGCCTACAAGGTGCTGACCCTTTTCTGCCTTGTTGAATGGCCTCGATAACGAGGGTTATTACTCATGATCAGCAAATTTTGCCCTTCGCACCGATGCCGACATCCCATGAAACAACAAAATAAAAGGTGAAAACAAACAAAAAAAGTTGCTGATTTGGAACTGAAAGAAATAATTGCCGTCGAAACCGAGCAGGTTTGGCAACGTCTATTGGCAGAAAAACACAGTTCAATATCGAGTCCATTGAACATACATTGGGACTGAAAATAGCGAGGAAATAGTGTGATTGATGCTGCCGACAGGGACGTCTATATTGAAGAGGAGCAGTGTGTTGAGTAAATGAAGAAACACAGAGAGATAGACAGAAAAAAACAAGCAAACAACGTGATTATTAATCATAATCTGGAATGGAAATAAAATGTGAGATTAATCTAATTTATTTTTCACATTTTCCCGTTATCCGTAATATCATGCCCATGTAGGTGCTTATCCAAGACACCATTTACAGTGAAATGTGCGCTCACTGTGTCCTTTCTCTGAGAATGAACATTAACAGGTCGTGGGGGTTTCTGGGAGTGTCAGCATTTATTTGTCTTTCCCAGTTACCGTTGAGAAGGTGTTGATGAGCAGTCTTCTTGAACCGTTGCAGTCGATGTGCTGTGAATTGCTAACGTTGAAGTCCATCCAGTTTCTTGGACACTTCGTATCGCTTAATATCTCTCAGTGACTTAACAATTTCAAAGGCCAATTAAGAGTCAACCACATTTCTGTGTATGTGTCAGCAAATGTACACCAGATGGTGGGAAGATGGCAGATTTCCTTCCGTGAAGAACATCATTGAGATAGCTGGGTTTTTCTGAATCGCCGACGGTTTCAGAGTTTTATGAGATTCTTAATTCCAGCTGTTGTATTGAATTCGAATTCCACCGTCTGCCGTGGCATGATTCGAATCCAGCATCCATTATTTAAGTCCCTGGTTTAATAGCCATGAGTTAATACCAAGACCATTCCCTCCCCAGTTTTTCCAATCATCTCAAGCAACATTAGTGATGTTGCTCTTATCGTTACTGTGAGACAGACAATTGTGCAGTTACATGATCAACTAGTTCTATGGAGAGGGGAACTGTTAATATTTCAGGTCACTGGGACTGTACAGAATTGTAATCAGTCAGGAAAAGCAACTGGGGACAGGAAAGCATTTCCAGCATCGAGTGGGTGTTCCATTTCTTTGCGGATTTGACTTGCTTCTGTCATTGGAAAGCCAGTGGAGGTTCTGTGTGTCGTTTCTCAGGTTTGCGTTGTCAGTTGTTGAATTGTCGTTATTGTTGAGGCAATATTCGCGCCACTTTACACTGAGTTTCTTTTCTCTATAAGGAATGTTCAACTTACCACAGAGGCAGTGAAAATGAGATTCACCAGATGATAATGGTACCATGAGGAGAGTGAGAAGGAAATGAGTGTTTAATCTGTCGCACTGTGAGAGTAAGAGGTGAATGCACTGCAACTTGAGGGTGATGGACCGACATCCATTATGTTCAGAATAGACATCAAAGAGTAAGAAATTGCATATATTTTCCACATGGTACGTGGTTCCCGATAGTTCACGGACCAGTGTGGAACCCGTGTGTTGGTTAAGAGGGAACTCCAGGCTCTGAATGAACTCTCACCATCTCAATGTGCTTTTGGTGTGTGACTCTGCACTGTTCACAGTTCTGTCAGCACACAATGCCTTACTCCTGAAAGAGTTATCTAATCCTAAAATCTTCTCACCTCCATGGGAATACAGTCTGCCTTCTCCGAGAGAGACGATGCCTGCTTCAGACTTGTCATGCATCATTGACTTTCCATCCTCTGTCAACAAACTATGTTAAAGTAACATGTCTGTCCCATTAGCAAGAGAGCCACGAGGAATTACATAACGAAGTCTATCGGTACAGTCTCTGCTTCATTGTTTTATCACGTGAAGCATCAATGACATCTTCTTATTGTTGTGTCGGTGGCTTGATTGGCTGAATGGCCTCTTCCTGGTTCCATGGAAGTGCCGCAACGACTTGATTGGGCAACCCCTGGTTCCTGACGAAGACGTCTGTGTGCTGACTGAGCTGTTTGCCTCCCTTTGCAACGGGCAGGAAGGACTGAATGAGCTGTCCCACTTCTTATCAACTAGGTTCGATGCGATGAAAGGATTCTTCATATTCCTGTGGAATCAGTTTGAGATGTTGAATGAAATCTTTTATTACCGTAATAATGAGCAATGTCGAGCAGTACTGTTACGTAAATGCTGCTGACACATGATGAGCACAGTCCACGTCATGCTGCACATGGACAAAAAGTGTTTCAGGAGCCGAGAGGGGATACATTGCTGTGTACATTGTTTCATCTTCAGGGAATACCCACACTTCCGATTTCATGGTATGGGAAAGTTATGTATGGAGCAGCTGACAACGTTTGTGTTGTGGAAGCAAATCTGAAGAGCTCCTGTAGAGTTCTCCCGTTACGGAGTTAATTGATGTCCATTAACCAGAAACGTCACACTTTGTGCGCTGAATGACCCGGAGCAGTGGGAAGTTTACAACGGATTACATTAAATTCAATCTTTTCTGTGTTCCTTGATATGATGCTCAGTCAAATCCTGCCTTGATATCAGGATCAGTCACTTCTACCTTGTGTTCATATCTTGTTAATGTCTTTCAGTCACTGTGTAGGTGTAGGGAATGTATCCTTTTGACAGAGAGTAGTGACTGTCGTGACTTCCCTGTTCCAGAGAGGTCGGGGAGATAGATGCTTGGAAGGGGAGCGCAACACTTATTAAAAGCATCAAAAAGATGAGGGCTGCAGGGATTGGGCATAAAAGAGGAGTTGAGGCTTGGAGCAGATCAACCATGTTATCATTGAAGTTTAAATTATGATGGAGGTTTTGAATGACCGACTCCTGTTTATTATTTTCTTGAATTCAGACAGGAAAGTCAATGGTTGTAGTCTTCCTCGAATTCTCAATATTGAATGATGCTGTCCTGGACACCAGAGGACATTGTGAGCAAATTATGTGTGCAGTATTCACAGTGAACCTGGGCCAACAACATGACCAATAAATGGGGACAGGGAATTTTTGTAAAAAGAAAGGAAAGGAATGTTCCACGTTGGCACCACATTCGCTTCCCATTTACATTTTCGAAATCAATACAAAACGTGAATAACAGTCTTGAGGGCCTGAATTGTCACCTCTGTAACTTCAGGCCAGTTTTTAAAACCAAGCGGACGCGAACTGCACCTGTATAGCAGATATTTTGGGCGGAATTGAACATTGGGACACCGGACTGAGTGGCAGGAGTGGGTCATAAAACCCTTGCCCCTGCTCAAACATACAATAAGATCGTAGCTGATCTACTCGTAAAAAGAGTTGTGATTTTGAGATGCCAGCGTTGGACTGAGGTGTGCAAAGTTAAAAATCAAACGACATCACGTTATAGTCCAACAGGCTTAATTGGAAGCACGAGCTTTCGGAGCGACTCTCCTTCATCAGGTGATTCATGAAAGTGTGGTGCTCCAAAAGCTCGTGCTTCCAAATAAACCTGTTTGACTATAACTTGGTGTTGTGTGATTTTTAAAAAGAATCCCACATTCTTATCCGTAGTTCATCATCATTGACTCACTTGACTGTCAAATATCTCACGAACACAGCTTCGAATAAATTCATCACATAACACCAGAAACTTTGGGGAAGAGAGTACCAACTCAACTGTCCCTTTGTGAAGTTTGATCAATGTTGGAGGGTCACTGTACCCTTTCTTAGTCCCATTCATGTCGAAGTTTAATTGTAGCCAGTTTGGTGATATCGTCAGTCTTATAGATCACAGACTTGTTTACGTTCAGTGGTCGGGACAAGTGAGGCAGATGACCAAAATTTGCTAAAATAACTAATCTATCACTAAATTCAAGTTAGTGAAGCTATGATGGAAAGATAGATGATAAATATATTGTTCATTGAAAATATGCACATCAATATTTATCTTTCTATAAATGCTGAGACTCGTGCACAGGATCACATGCAGATACAGATTTACACACACAGAAACACACACATACGGCTGAACACAAACACAAGAAGACAATGCTTTGTCCAAATAATTGTTAAACTCATGACAAAAAGAAAATCAGCTTGTGCTGAATGATATTTTGCCTCTGAAGTTATTCTGCCCAGACAAGCTACTGACAATGGGGTTTCCTCCTGGTATTTGACTGAATTCCTGTTGCTGAAGGCAGTGGAGACTTTCCAATGAATGTTTAACAGAAATCCTGCACGAGTGATAAGGCTGACTGACGGGCTTTCATCTCGTGTATGCTGCTGCGAGCAGGAAAAATGAAAGAGAGGGAGCAATAGGCAGTTGCTCCTCAGGTATGTTACATGTTCTCCATCTCTGAGATGAAACATACTGTAATATTATCCGAGCACAGAACTGTGTCATGTGAGGTCTGTTTGAATATTCTCTGAATGGTATGACACCATCCCTGTTCCTTACTCCATGTCGGGTCGATTTATGATTTGAAGATATGTCCCTGCCATTTTTGTACAATGCATGTCTTCATAATCTCAGTGTCAAAATGACTACTGTACATTGTTTCCTTCAAATTGAATCCTTCGATTTAGTTTCCTATAAAAGCGGAAACACCCATCAGCTGCACATCTGATATACTCCATTTAATATGTTCTATGTTTCAATATGAACATATCTCATTCTCAGCCTTGAAGTGTAATGAACTTGTGGAGGTTTTAAAATCATGGCGTACATGGATTCAGTTAACAGCCATTTTTCTAGAGTGGTGAAGTTCAAAACTAGTGGGCAGATTTGAAAGGTTTAAATGGGTGCTGATGAGTAACTTCTTGTCAGCCATGTGTGATGCGTTCATGGAATGAGCTGCCAAAGGAAGTCGTGGAGACTGGTACAAATACAGTAGTTAAAAGCCGTCTGGATAGGAAAATGAATAGGAACGGTTCAGAGGGATATGGGCCACATGCTGGTAAATGGGATTAGATCGGATTGAGACATCTGTTTATCACGGACGACATGGATTGAAGTGGGTGTTTCCATACTGCATGACTCTGTGACACCCATAAGACATTAATTCCCTAAAGAAATGAAGTGAACATATGTGAAACGCTTCTGATGCAATTGATTTTTTTTAAAGTTGTGCGAATCATAACTACACATAAGACATCAGATGTGATCTGAACAGTACCATGTACAAATGCAGTGAAACATTACGATGATTATACCTATAACATTTACATGAAATAATATCATTCCAAATGCCTGGAAAATCACAAGCAGCACTTGCAAATTAACTGTGTATGATTCGTGTGCCAGAAACACATGAATTCCACTGCTCCACTCAATTCTGTAATATCTCTCAAATTATGGCGTTCACTGTAGTTTTATGCTTCCATCATAGCTTAAAAATCCCATAACCCACATTATTCCATTTTTGCTGAACGTCTGTGCACTAATCTCCCCGGACTATGTCCTAATGCAAACCCTCCATCTCTAATTAAATGACTATCATGCAGAATTAGTTAATTGAGCTCCAATCCAAACAGTCCCCTGATCCAATTCATTTATGTAAGTAGTGAATAGTTGATGATCTCATCAGGGTGCCTGAGGCACTCAACCAATTTATAGCTTTCCAACCTGAAAATAAACGTTTCTACTTGCTGTCTATTTCTTATTATCTACCCGGTGCTCCCCTGTTGCTGTGCAGCAGCCTAGAACGTTGGATAGATTCACCCTGTGCTGTGCAATTACATAAAATGTAAAATGCATCATTGTACTCCCAGCATAACACCTCAGAGGGCACAATGGTCTCCTCCCATCTCACCATAACGATACTGTATGGCCTAATGGGATCTCTGTCTTACTCTGTACCTGCTTCGTAGTTAGGGGTTGGAGAACAACACATGGGATCAGAGCATAAGCTGACATTTTGGACCAGCGAGTCTGCTGTACCATTCAGAATTCTCTGATTATGATGTGACTGCAGCCGAACATCCTTTTCCTGTTTCCCAACAGCATTGATTATGTTGTTCTGTTGAACTCAAGCTTGAACGTTTTCAGTAACGCAGACTCACTGGTGTTTGGAGATGGGAACAGCAGAAAACCACAGCCATTTCTTTTCCTGAAATGTGAAGACTGCTTATTCTCTATTTTTTCCCCTCATAACAGTCACGACACTTTTGAGGTACAGGGCCCCAAAAATTAGAAATGATATAGACCATTCATCCTCTCACACTTGTTTGCATTTGGATTAAACCTCGACCACTACATACTTATTCAATTCAGCCTCCACTGAACTGACCGGAAGGCAAATCCAGATAAAATAATTTCGCAGAAGCCTAAGAAATTGGAGCAGCCTCTGGCCATTCGGCCCATCCAGTCTGCAGGACCGTTGATTTCTGCTGAAAGGTATCTGAACCCTATTCTCCTGCCATCTCCAACTGAACATTCAACCTCTAATAATGCAAAATACAACTACTTTTTTCCCGAAATGCACAGTGCCGCACTGCAGTTTGGAATTGCTGAGTGAAACAGTGAATGGGTGACCGAAAGGCAGAAAAAATCCCAGTCTGAAAGTAGTGCTGGTATCCTCTGCGGTCTTCTCCCTCCAAAACAGGTTTACCGTTTTTGAATACTGTTGGGTGAGATGGCTTACCAGGGAACCTTAGCAGTTGCCAAGATCACAGCACCAGAGTTGGCACTGCTGTTCAGAAGGGCAGGAAAAACTTGGTAGGGCCATCGTCATCAAGGATTCTATTTTATGGGGAGTAAAAAGGCGTTTCTTTCGACGAAAACGTGAGTCCCGGATGGTGTGTTGCCTCCCAAGTGCTCTGGTCAGGGATGTCACTGGTCGGTTGCAGAGCATTCTAAAAGCGGAGGTTGAACAGCGAGTTGTCTTGGCGCATACAGGCACCAACAATATACGTAAATAAGGAGATGAGGTCCTGAAAGCAGAATTCAGGCAGTAAGGAAAGAAATTACATTGAGGACCGCAATGGTAGTGATCCCGGGATTATTACCAGTGCCACGTATTAACCAGCGTAGGTATGAATTAAGTAGACAAGATGAACACGTGGCTTGACGGATGGGTGTAAGAAGAAGGGGTGCAGACTTGTTGGTCATTGGGACTAGATCTGCAGAAGGTGGCACTGATGTATATTGAACAGTCTACATCTGAATCAGACTGGAATGAATGCCCTTGGAGGAGGTTGTGCTTCTGCATTTGGGGAGGTTTTAAAATCATGTGGCAGGGGTCCTTGAACGAGACGAAAAGACAAGTCGGCAGCGAGGGAGAAACTGGAAATGGTAAGAATCATGAAGACAGCATTAATGGGGGAAGAGTAGGCAGAGAGCAGGTGAACGCAAAAGAAATGGAGTCCTGAAGTGCATATACTTTAATGCAAGGGGCATGGTGGGTATGGCAGATGAACTTCGGGCTTGGATTCGTGCCTGGGAGTATGACGTTATTCCAATCACAGGGACTTGGTTGAAGAGAGGACATGAATGGCAATTAAATGTTCCAGGATATAGACGCTTCAGACAGTAGAGATAGGGAAGTAAGTGGGGGAGGTCATTGCATTGATGGTCAGGGATGATATCACGGCTGTGCTAACGCAGGACACTATGGAGGGCATGAGTAGTGAGGCATTATGTGAGGATCTCAGAAATCAAAAGGGTGCAGTTACATTGTTACGGCTGTATTGCATGCCTCCTGACAGTGAGCGTGAGTTAGAAGAACAAATAGGTAAAAAGGTTATGAAAAGATGTCGAGGCAACGGAGTGGTTGTGACGGGAAATTTTACAAATTCCAATATTGACTGGGATACACTTAGTGTCCTAGGTCTGTATTGGATAGAATTTGGAAGAAAAGTCCGAGAATGTTTTCTAGAACTGTATGTTAATACTCCGGCGAGGGAAGAAGCCATATTGGACCTGGTGTTGGCGAATGAACAAGGCCAGGTAGTACAAGTTGTGGTGGAGGATTGCTTTGGGAACTGTGACAATTATTCTGTAAGTTTTAGAATACTCATAGACAAAAATGAGCGTAGTACTTAGGGAAGATGACTAAACTGGGCCCAGGCTAATTATATCAAAATTAGACTAGAGCTGGGAAATGTGGATTGGACACAACTATTTGAAGGGAAGTCCACATTTGATATGTAGGATTTAGGTTAAATATTGTGCAAAATTGGCTTGTCCAGTTGAAAGCAAAGGAATGGAAGTGCAAGATTCGTGAACCGCGAATGACAGGAGAAATGGGACATTGGTTAGATTACTGTTGGAATATTGTGTGCATTTCTGGTCTCCTTCCTATCGGAAAAATTTCGTGAAACTTGACAGGGTTCCGAAAGGATTTGCAAGGATGTTGCCAGGGTTGGAGGATCTGAGCTACAGGGAGACACTGAACAGTCTGGGGCTGTCTGCACTGGAGCATCGGAGGCTGAGGAGGACATTATAGAGGCTGACACAATTATGAGGGGCATGGATAGGATAAATAGGCAAAGTCCTTTCCCCGTGGTCGGGAGTCCAGAACTAGAGGGCATAGGTTTAGAATGAGAGTGGAAAGATATAAAAGAGACCTAAGGGGCAACTTTTTCAGGCAGAGGGAGGTACGTGTATGGAATGAGCTGCCAGAGGCTGTGGTGGAGGCTGTTATAATTGCAACATTTGAGAGGCATTTGGATGGGGACATGAATAGGAAGTGTTTGGAGGATACGTGCCCGTTGCTGGCAGGTGGGACCAGATTAGGATGGGATATCTGGTCGGCCTGGACGTGTTGGACCGAAGTGCCTGTTTCCATGCTGTATGTCTCTATGACTCTATGACTAGCCAAGTGGAAAAGTGAACACATATAAGGTCAAGGCAGCAAAGAACAGAACGTGCCCCGGAGAAATATTGGAAGAGTAGGGCAAGTCTTAAATGAGGTATCAAGAGGGCTGAAAGAAGTCACGAAGTAGCGGTAACAAGCAGAATTGAGGAGAATCTCAAATCCTTTTATCCTTATCTCAGACGCAAGTGCCTAACTAGAGAAAGCATTGGTGCACTAACGGATAGTTAAGGAAGACTGTGTGTCGAAACTGTGAAATGGGTAGATTCTGAAGGAGTACTTTGCCTCAGTGTCACTGAGGGGGGGGGGGGGATGATAAATTTTGAGATTGGAGATGGAAGATTGATTGGTCTGGATAACATTGGCATAAGTTGGGAAGATGTGTTGGATAGGCTGGAGGTTACTAAGATGGATAAATCACCAGGAATGAATAGGATCTATCCCAGGTTGATGAGAGAGGCGACAGAGGAAATAGTTGGGACACTAACAGATATATTAGCAATGTCCTTAAACACAGTTGAGGTCCCGGTGGACAAGAGGTTTGCTCACGTTGTCTCCCTGTACAAGAAGGATAGTAGGTATATCCTTGGTAACTACAGACCAGTTAGAGCCTGTGGCCAGGCGTGCGAAACTTGCTAGAGAAGGTACCCAGGGATAAAATCTATTTGTATTTGGAAAAGAATACTAATCAGTGAGAGAAACATTTTTTGAGGGGTATTTCCTGCCTTATCAACTTCATAGAGTTCTTTTACTGAGTTGGTAGATCAAGGAAGAGCTGTAGATGTTTTATATGTGGACGTTAGTAACGTGTTTGGTTATGTTCCCCACGGAAAACTAACAGAGAAAGTGAAGTCACATGGTATGCAGAGTGCTCTTGCTCAGTGGATAAAGAACTGGTTGAGCAAACACAGACAGAGAGTAGTAGTTGAAGATAGTCTCTCGAAAAGGAGAGAGATGAGCAGTGGTGAGCCACAGGGATCAGTGCTGGGGCCACTGTTGCTTGTGATATATATACATTATCTGGAAGAAGACAATGTTGGAATGATCAGCACGTTTGCAGTTGACACGAAAATTGATGGAGTAGCAGAAAGCACGGGGACGGTCAAAGAAAACTGTATAATATCGATACACTAGAGAGTTGGGAGGAAAAATGACAGATGGAGTTCAATCAAGGCAAATCTGAGGTGTTGCATTGTGGAAGCATAATTATAGAGCGAATTATATAATACACTGAACAGCCTTGATGAGCAGGGAGATTAGATTACTTACAGTGTGGAAACAGGGCCTTCGGACCAACAAGTCCACCCCGCCTCGCCGAAGCGCAACCCACCCACACCTCTACATTTACCCCTTACCTAACACTACGGGCAATTTATCATGGCCAATTCACCTGACCTGCACATCTTTGGACTGTGGGAGGAAACCAGAGCACCCGGAGAAAACCCACGTAGACACGGGGAGGACGTGCAAACTCCACACAGTCAGTCGCCTGAGGTGGGAATTGAACCCGGGTTTCTGGCGTTGTGAGGCAGCAGTGCTAACCACTGTGCCACCGTGCTGCCCTTAAATCTGGAAGTTCAGGTCCATTGCACCCTGAATGTGAAGCACAGGTGGATTGAGGTCAATAGGGCATATGGTTTGCCTTCATCGGACGTGGTATTGTGTATAAGAGCTGGCAGGTCATGTTAAAATTCTACACGACATTAGTTCGGCTGCATTTAGAGTACTGTATACAGTTCTGGTCGCCACAATACCAAAAGAATGCAGATGCTTTGCAAAGGATGCATGGAATGTTTACGTGTTTGTTGCCTGGTATTGAAGGTGCTAACTATGACGAGGGGTTGAGTAGGATAGTTTTGTTTACATTATAAAAAAGACGATTGAGGGGGGACCAGTTTGAAGTCTACAAAATCAGGAAGCATATGGACAGGGTAGATGGAGAAAACCTTTTTCCCAGGTTGAAGGATTCAATAATGAGAGGTCATGCTTTCAAGGTGAGAGGTGCAAAGTTTAAGGGGGATACACGTGGCAAGTACTTTTCACATTGGGTGGTAGGTGCCTGAAACCCTTTGCCAGCAGAGATAGGAGAGGCAGGCATGGTAGATTCATTCACAATGCACCTGGACAGGTGCATGAGTCGGTAGTGAGCAGAGGAATACAGATTCTTCGGAATTGGGCGACAGGTTTAGACAGTGGATTTGGATTGTTTCAGACTTCGAGTGACGGAAGGCGTCTTCCTGTGCTGTAAATTTTCTTTGTTCTTTGATTTTGTCAATGTGTGTGGATGTATGCATGTGTTTGTGTTCAGCTGTAACAGTCCATACCTGTGTGGCTAATTGTGTGTGTACGTGTTGTGTGTATTTGTGTACTTATCGATGTTTACGTGTATCTCTGCCTACATCTCTGTGCACTGAGGTGCTCTGTACTAAAAATATTTTCCTAGCTGTTTTTCACGATAATACACTGAAGCTGGGGTCAAAGCCCATCTCTCCCTCTCTCTTTCTGTGGATTTTTTGATAAGAGGTATACAAAGCCGCCCTCTTCTAGCCTGCCACACCACTGCACAAGTGGTAGGTTCTGTTTCTTGAAAATACCTCAGCTACTGTGACACATTACACGACTGTTTGTGTTTTTAAATAGTGTCTTTGGAAGCACAGGGCAGATTGATCTGATACGTAGCGATGTTGTTCCTGAAATATTCCTGCCAACGTCGGGTGCGTTTCTGGACTTTTCAATCGTTTCTCGAATTTGAAAGACTGTCTTACAAACATTACAATTTAAAGAACGTAGAATAAAATTCGTCTCACTTATCTGCAAATCTGTTCACTCAGAGTTGCTCTTCAGCAACTGCAGTGGAAATACCCTTTAACGTGTATACTCCGTGTCAAGAATAGTGACCAAAGACATATCATTTCCAATTTTCAGACTGAACACAGACATTTTTCTACATTGGCATTTTCGACTTTGAGGGGCCTCAGACCAATTGCAATCCACTGCATTAATAGCTCTCTTTGGTGGTTTGAAAATGTTATATACCAAACCATTTAAGAATATCTTGTTCTCATTCTTGTGATTGGATCCTCTGTATCTAAGTCCATTAATATTTCCGGTTTAAAATGCACTGTATATCATGTTGGTGAATACCGACTATCCTGGCAGCAGCCACAGCCTCTTTATTCAGAAGCAGTCAGTCATTTCCATCGTTTTCAGCATTCCACGTAGCAATTAGGATGGACTGTTGGATAAATGTCATCCCCTTGATATACTTTTCAAAATATCCCCCACACCAGTCCCCATCGTAATGTGCACTGAGGACAATGGTTCCACTGGGAACATCGGGGGAGATGGAACAATAAAAAAGATGTCTGAACAGGTCTGAGTGCACAATGTATCACTACGTCCTGTAATCTCTCTCCATTCATGTAATATACAGACGTGTATTTTCCCTAAAACAAAAAAAAATCACAGCTTCACGGTTGCCCACGTTATATTCCAGCTGCCAAATTGCTGCCTGTTGCTTATCCAATTCATGATTCTCGACTTCCACTTAATAACGTAATTTCCTGCCTATCCCAGTCAGAAGGCATTTGTTCCAGTTGCCTAAACCGTTGATATTGATTGCGAATAATTGAGGTCCCTGCACTCGTCACTGTGCCACTGCAAACGTGAATTTGCTTAAACTGATCATGATAATTTTATCAAAATTTATCCCTGGTCCAGGCTCAGTAAGCAGTCGCCGCGTATTCCTGTGTAGCAGCTTCGAAAGCCTGAAATTTTCCTTTCATTTCTGGTCTAAAAGTCACGAGAGATTAAACGATCTGCTCCAGTTCCCGAGTGAACTTGGAATAGCTGATTGGCTTCATTTTGCTCCTGTCTAAAACACTTGGTGTGCTGAAAAGACTAATTCAGGAAAGGTATCGTTTTGAATCTTACTGAATCATTGGAACCATCAGCGACAGTCCACTTTTGACTTTAAAATGTCGGGAAAGAGATTGATGTTGCAACTGCTAATGGCAATGCCACAAGTATGTCCAGTTTCCATTTACTCGGTCTTTTAGAAGTATGGCCTACTTCGCAGGAGTCGTGCCAAAAAACAAAGTGGGTAGTATATTCAATATGAGGCTGAGACATCCCGTCTGCCAGGACTGAATGCTGGCTTCTCTGACAGACCCTGTTCGGGAAGTTCTGTCTGTTAAAGTTTGGTGAGAATGTATCCCTCTTGTTGGTTCCCCCATCACTTCCAAGAATCTGGTTGCTAATAATTTAAGGACTGTAACTGATCAGGTCGTGCCGGGCCTTTGGAGACACCCTCGGTTATATACAATGAAGCCCCACACTGAGAGTGCGTCTGTGTCTTGACCACCATCAGTGCTTCCTCTGATTTGATTTCAACATCGACGGAACTTGATATTTCCCTGAAGGTGTGCATGATCAGGGTATTTCGCCGACCATCTGTGATGAGGTTTCCCGAGTTCTGGAATCAGTGTTGGGGAATTCCAGGGTAATTCTTTCCCTGAATGTATCCTATGGTGCCTCCACCAGTAATGGGTCTGGCCTGTCCGTGGTGCAGGATATTCGCAGGAATGGTGATGGGGCTTCACTAAACCTTACCCAACAGATCTGATTGTGCGTGTATGACTGTGTATGACTGTTTCCTGACCGAGTCAATATGAGGGATAAAGTCGACAATGGAGCAAATCCTAATGGGCTAAAATACTGAATGAAAGGCACTTTGTCTGAATGTGCGTTTTATTCTCAAGGCGGATTGAGGAAATCAATACATACATTGAGGGAAATTGATTTGTTTAATGACATTAGCGAGCGACGACTACAGGGTGACCGATATTGAGATTTGAATATCCAGAACACTTTGTGGTGGGGAGTGTTAGTCAGAACTGAAAAGGTGTTGAGGAGAAGTAGCTGAATAAGATATGACACCTGTGTTTTCATGAAAGATAAACTTACATCATTTTTTTGAGCGATTATCATTATCTGTTTCATTTGGTGGAAGAAGTGACACTTGAGTTGAGTATGGGGACAAATTCCCACCATGAGGCTGAGTAGGCCTCACTAAACGTGATGGGGAGAAGGTCCTCTGTGATGGAATTATTTTTGTGACTCCATCACATTCTGTACCCAAAATTGCCCGGATCATTCCATAACCGACATTCTCTGAACATTCTATACACGATATTCCCTGGAACATTTTGTCTGCAACATTCTGTGGACATTCTATCCCTGACATTATCTGTGAATGCCAGACGTAGTCATTTGGATATAACATAAGATTACGAGTGATATGATCCCGTTCCAGGGAGAAGGAGACACTGTTCCAAGTTCCTCTCGGGCAAGTAAATTAGTGAATACGTTTTCCCTGCATTTACATTTATTCGCGAAACAGGATCGATCAGAATTTAGACTACAAGACAGAAATTTCCAAACTCCTTTTGTCTTCAACGCACTGGGAGATAATCCTTCAGGACAGCAATGTTTTCAGGCTCCATATTCGGAGACGGAAGGAAGGTATCTGTGTTTTCTCTCGAGTGATCGAGCGAATGTGAATGTTCTCTGAACTATCTGTTCTTATGGATGTGTGACTGTGCATTTGGGGAACGGGAGGTGTTTTTTCTTTTATGACCATTGTATTTTCAGTAAATCAGACCTTCCCATTTGTTACTTCAGCTCCAATTCTATCAATAAATCTCTGAATACAATGACATGTATGAAAATCTCACTGGTTCCGAAATCAAACTGGTAACTTTGACTCCAGGCTGATGTGTAACGTGTTCGTTTTCCTTCCTCTCAGTTAACGTCTTGACGATCTATGTCCTGCTACATAAAGATTGTGGATTGTCTCCATGTGTCCGACGTTACCTGGGGGC
This sequence comes from Chiloscyllium punctatum, assembly GCF_047496795.1. Classification (NCBI taxonomy): domain Eukaryota; kingdom Metazoa; phylum Chordata; class Chondrichthyes; order Orectolobiformes; family Hemiscylliidae; genus Chiloscyllium; species Chiloscyllium punctatum. The sequence goes on along the minus strand of NC_092781.1, from coordinate 12,079,235 downwards.
CATGGCAGTGGCGGATCTACTGGTCATTATCCTCGACTTGATACTGAGACACATTCCCATTGTTTACCGGGAGACGTTTTATTTCCTGTTCGACTTCCCCGTGTGTAATATCCACGCCGTCCTGCTTTATGCAGCCATTGACTCTTCTGTCTGGTTCACGGTCACTTTCACCTTTGATCGGTTTGTGGCCATTTGTTGCCAGAAGTTGAAAAGTAAATATTGCAATGAGAAAACGGCGGTTGTGGTTCTGGGAACAGGGACTGTGCTGAGCTGTTTAAAGAACATTTTCTGGTATTTTATGTTTGATGCTCGGTATCAACTAGGAAACGACCCCTGGTTTTGTGTGGTAACAAACATTGTTCAATTCTCCAGTGTCTGGGTCACAATCGAGTTCCTCCATCACCTTCTGACGCCCACTATACCTTTTCTCCTGATTCTGATGCTCAATATTTTCACAGTCAGACACATTTTAGTGACCAGCAGAGCCCGCACGAGACTCCGGGTTCACATGAAGGGGAATGCTCAGTCTGACACAGAAATGAAAACTCGAAAAAAATCCATAATTTTGTTGTTTGTGATTTCGGCCAATTTCATCTTGTTATGGTCAACGTTAATGGTATTTTCTATATGGAGACGGATGTGGTATATATTTGATGGCCTTGTGTATTTAGATTACTTTGTGCAGGAACTGGGCTTCATGCTGCAGCTCCTCAGTTGCTGCACAAATACCGCGATTTATGTTGTGACCCAGACTAAGTTCAAACAGCAACTGAAGAATGTACTTAAATATCCCTTTACCCAAATTCACCAATCAATCAATTTCACTCACTAATCAATCCATCCAGGGTTTTCATATTGCAATTCAGTTCAGTGTTTCAGCAATGAAGCAGCCTGTCGATATGAGGGCATTGCTGGTTTGTCCAAGCTTATCCCACAGGGGCTTGAAAGGAGACATTCCAATGTTTCTGTCAGGACACTGACTGTATCGAACACTTCAGTTTGTAAACAATACACATGTTCATTAAAAAGTGCCAAACAGCAAATGAACGATGTTGTTGCTTCTCTATATTTTGAAGAAGGTTTGCTGCAGATAGACAGACTCAACCCCAACTCCTGGTCCTCAGGGAAGGGGAGGGAACCGTTGCCTAAGGTCACGGGCTCGGTTTTAACGACTCTGTCCTTGCTTTCGCCACTGGGACTCGCATCCGACCTGGCCTTTGGCTGAATTCATATCTCTACCCAACTCACACCATCCCCACTCAACTGCATCGTCTCTCTCCATCTCCATCTCTCTCTCTCCAACACACGCTCTCCTCTACATCACCCCGTCTCTTGCACTCTCTCGCACGGTCTTGCTCCCTATTTCACACCGTCTCTTTCCCTCTACATAACCTCTGTTTCTGTCCCCGTCGCCGTTTCACTCGCTTTCGTCCCAAACTCTCTCTGTCTCTCACCGCCTGTCGCTACACATGCCTCCACTCTTCTTTCTCACCCTACCTTTCTCTCTCACTCTCCTGCTGTCTCTCTCTCTTTCCCGTCTTTCGATCTCTCCCCCGTTTTGTCACCCTTCCAAACCGGCCCTATCTCTCTAGCCTCTCATCCACTGCACAGCCTCTCAACTCAAACCCGTCAATGGGTCAGAGGGGAGGTTAAGAGGAGCAAGAGAGAGTGTGTCAGACAGAGAGTGAGGGAGGCAATGAAGAGATATTCAGTCAGAAGGATAGTGAGGGATGAGAGAGAGAGAATGTGCATGGGGAGAGAGGGGTAAGAGAGAGAGAGAACGTTGGAGTAGAAAGAAAGAGTGGAGAGAGAGGGCGAGTGGGATAGCATGGGGAGAGACAGTATTGGAGGTTGGAGAGAGAAAGAGAGAATGTGGTGAAGGTAGAGACATAGAGGTGGAAGTGGAAAGATATCGAGTTTGAACGGGATATAAAAAGATTTGGAGGCTGCAGAGAGGGGGAGAGAGTGGAGAGAAAGGAAGGGGGAGAGAGTCGGGGAGAGAGCGAGTGGAACGTGGCAGAGCGCGAGAGAGGAGAGATAGTGGGGAAGAGAGAAAGAGATTCAGATGAGGTAGAGAGAGTGTGTAGGAGGGGCAAAGGGAGCGAAAGCGATATGTACACTGGGTTCGTAAAGTGTAGTAGGGGGCTTGAGAGAGAGAGAGAGATTGTGGAAGGTAAGTAGAGACAGAGTGGGAGCGAGAAGACAGAGCGTGAGAGAAAGTGTGGGGGTAGAGTGGGAGAGAGTGGGAGAGAGGAGAGTTATATCGAGAGAAAGAGAGAATGGGAGCAGGGTAGGGAGAGAGGGTAAAGAGAGAGGAGAGTGGTAGAGAAACAGACAGAGAGAGAATGGACGCGGTTGGAGAGAGTGAGAAAGGGAGTAGGGAGACACAGAGAGGGTTTTAGAGAAAGAGAGTGTGGCAGTGGGGTGGAGAGACAGGGAGGGTGGGAGGGGGCAGAGAGTGTGGGAAGCCTGTGGAGAGAGTGAATGGCAGGAGCGTACAAATAGAGGGACAAAGACAGTGTCACGGGGCAGTGTGACAGTGGGAGTGATGGAGAGAGAGGGGGGAGTGGTGAAGAGGGAGAAAGTGGATGGCAGTGAGGGAGAGAGACAGGGAGATGAGAGTGTGTTTGTGGATGGAGGAGAGAGAGAAAGTGGGAGGGTTTTGAGTGAGAGAGAGTGGGGCTGTGGTAGATAGGGATGGAGAATGAGATATGGTTTGGGGGGAGCCGGTAGAGAGAGAGAGTGATTGACCAAGAGACAGAGAGAGAGAGAGAGAGACAGACAGACAGACTGCGGATGAGAGCGGAAGGGGTGTGTAGTGTGGTCCAGATAGATCGAGAGTGAGAGGAAGCAGAGAGAGATACAAAGAGCTAGAGGGAGTGGTTTGCGTGTGGAGAGAAAGAGAGAGTGTGGGAGGTGAGTAGAGGAAGTGAAAGTGGGAGTGAATTAGAGAGGGAGTGAGAAGCGGTGTAGAGAGAGCGTAGGGCATGTAGAGACAGTGGGAGTATGTAGAGAGAGAGAGTTTGGAGGAGCGTAGCAAGAGAGAGTGGGAGTGTTTAGAGAGGGTGTAGAGGGTAGCGAGAGTGAGGGAATGTGTAGAAAGAGAGGGAAAGTGGGAGAGTGGTAGAGAGGTACTGAGTTGGAGCATGTAGAGAGAGAGACAGCGAGAGAGAGAGAGCAAGAGAGAACGGGAGGGAGATAACATGAAAGAGAGAGACAAAGAGAAAGAGGGTGGGGCATGGATGGAGAGAGATGAGGTGTCGGGGCAAGAGAGAGAGTAGGAGGTAAGAGTAAGACAGTGTGGCATGGTCTTAAAGATTGAGTGGAAGGGGCTTAGAAAGTGATCGTGGAAGTGGAGAGAGGGGAGTGGGGTAGGGTGAGAGGTGGAGGGAGAGAGAGGGAGAGTGGGATGGGGTGAGAGATAGAAAAATGGAGGAAGGAGAGAGAGTCTGTGGGTAACGGGTGGAGGGAGATTGTGTGAGGGTTTTGAGAGAGGAGGAGTAGGGTATAGAATCTTTGACTGACACAGAGACAGACTGAGAATGGGAGGGTTTTGTCAAGCAAGAGACTGAGAGAGAGGAAGTGAGTGAGATGGAGTAGAAAGAGATATAGAGACAGAGAAAGAGTGTGTGTGGGTGTGTGTGCGAGAGTTAGAGAGTGACATTCAGGTTTAGAGAGAAATAGAGAGAAAGGGAGGGGAGGAGAAACATATGGGGTGACAGCTGGAGGGGAGTACAGAGATAGAGTGGGTGTGGTGAGAGAGAGTTGGTGGAGAGAGAAGGAGGGGGAGGGGAGTAGAGAGACAGAGTGGGAGGGAAGAGAGAGAGTGTGAGTGTGAGAGAGATAAAAAAAAGTGAGGCGAGAGTCTATGGGACGTGGTATAGACAATAGAGAATGGGACGGGGTGGAAAGAGAGTGATAGGTAGAGAGAGAGTGAGAGGGCGTAGATAAAGAGCGACACATAGAGAGCGAGAGAGACGTGGAGTGGGCAGAGATGTGGGTGGCACAGTGGGTGGCACAGTGGCACAGTGGTTAGCACTGGTCCCTCACAGCGCCAGAAACCTGGGTTCAATTCCTGCCTCAGGCGACTGACTGTGTGGAGTTTGCACATTCTCCCAGTGTCTGCGTGGGTTTCCTCCGGGTGCTCCAGTTTCCTCCCACAGTCCAAAAATGTGCAGGTGAGGTGAATGGGCCTTGCTAAATTGCCCCTAGTGTTAGGTGTAGGGGAATGGGTCTGTGTCGGGGTGGATCGGTGTGGACTTGTTGGGCCGAAGGGCCTGTTTCCACACTGTAAGTGATCTAATCTAAAAAAAAAGATGAAGACAGAGAGTGAGAAGGGAGTAGAAACAGTGTGTGGATAGATTGGAGAGAGAGACGGGGAAGAGAGAGAAAAAGAGGGGGCACAGAGATGTGGGAGGGTAGTAGAGAGAGAGTAGTTGGAGAGATATAGGGAGTGGGAAGGGGAGAGAGAGAGAGTTGGAAGACACAGAAAGAGATTGGAAGGGTTTTAGGGAGAGCACATGTGGTGAGGACTGGTGTCCCCGATGTAGGTCAGCAGAAGTCACGGGTGAGACCTGCTTCGGCTGATGTAGTTCAGGAGCAGCGGTCAGTAGTGAGGCCTGGTGTGCACGATTTAGGGTCAGCAGCGGCAGTCAGCGGCGAGGCCTCCTGTGTCTTATGCAGAACAGCAGCAGTAGTCAGCATTCATACTTCGTGTACTCGATGTCAGTCACCAGCAGTCAGCTATGACGCCTGGTCGTCCTGATGTGTTCAGCAGTAGCAGTCCGCCATGAGGCCTGGTGTACGTGTTGTACATCAGCCACAGCTATCAACGGTGAGGCCTGGTGTGCATGAAGTAGGTCAGCAGGAGCCGAGATCGGTGAGGGCAGCTGGTGGAAAACAGGCACATCTTCGCTCAGTGCGGGAAAGCATTGCCACGGCAGGAAACAGAGAGCCCTCTTGGTGAAAGCCTAACTCAGAAAGTCTCCCGACCCATGACTTTAGGAAGGTCTGTAATGTTTTGACTTTTGTTTTAAACTTCATCCCATTTTTTCAACTGTATATCGAGAAAACTTCAGGGCTTGAAAGTTCCAGGGAATTCTTCATTGTTCACCTTCTGTAAAGAAGACTTCGTTCCTGGGTACTTTGTCCCTAACGTGCCGCTCTGTGCGGAAAAAGGATCACTTTTCCCTGTATTTGAAGCCTGTATCTGGCAGCATGTATCGATAAACACTAAAACAAGGTTCTGGCTCCAGCAAAACCTCCCACTAGCTGATCCCTTCTCTCACACCAACCAAGGGTGGTGCTCGAATCCAGATTGAGGTCCAGCTCGGTCCCCCAGACCCGTCCCGTGATTGCTGTTGGCCGTGCGAGGTCATCAAATCCACGTCACGAGTGTACTGCCAGAAAGGAATAGTCGGGCAGCAGCGGAGGAACAGGTGAGTCGATGTTGCATTTATTAGCTTCCTAATGAAGGACTGCTGCTTGAAACGTCGATTCTCCTGCTGCTCGGATACTGCCTGACTGGCTTAACCTTTTCCATCACCACGCGATCGATTCCTATTTCCAGCATCTGCAATTCTCACTTTCTCCGAGTTGACTTTAAGCTTACTGGGAAGCCTCGACTAATGAGGCCTAAATTGAAGAAGTTCACCATTGCTCATGAAGTGTTTATGCCCGAAACGCTGATTCTCCTGATCCTCGGATGCAGCATGACCGCATGTGCTTTACCAGCACCACCCTCTCACCTCTGATCTCCCACATCTGCAGTTCTCACTTCCTCCCCAACATCATCCATCAGTGGGGCAGGGACCTGGAACATTCGTTCCCTTAATGTGGATTGTGAGCATGCGTGCCACCAGTAAAGCTGGACTGAATTACTATTTCGCCCATCCACACGCAATCAGTGAGGGTTAACAGGGAGGGCAGCTCCAGGACCTATATTCCTGTTTGAGGTTTCATGGTTAGACAGTGTGGCAACGTGATTCAAACCTGTGGTTTTTGGGTCCTCAATGTTAACCACAAAGAGGATCAGGCTTCTTCCCTGACACAGGCGCTGAGCAGTGTCCACTATACTTGGTTCAGTTTTAATTTGTTCTTTTTTAATGAATTGCTTCACTGTTTGTTAATCTGCCCTTGGTGTGGATAGGGTTGAAGACACAGGTTATTGTGTAAAATCATTGCTGTGTTTACTGAGGAGTATGTGCCGTTGGGAAACACTATTATGGGTGTGTTCGTGATTGATTTTGATGGGTAAGTGCCCCCCTGGAAATGTCTGTCTCTGAGCTGGAGGTCAATATGAAACAGGCTGCGAGAATGGATCTGGGAGTGGACTGAGCAAGATGAGGAGTGACATTTAGAAATCGTGGTCGTTCATTGCCCATCACCCCACCACGATACCACACCATTGTTTGTCTCATTACCCCTCACCCCAAACGTCACCACCACGCAATGTCAGCATTTTTAATTTCCTTTGGACTATGTTGCTTCTCTCACACCATTTAAGAATTTGAGATCATAATATAAAGGGAGGAATAACGCAGCGAGTGCAGAAGCTTCCAGAAACACCATGGCTGTACTCGATGTGCTGCAGTCCGTGTGGTGAACCTAGTCTTGGATTGCTGCTCGGTAAGGAGTTGGACAGTTTTCAACTAGTATTGTTAAGGTAATACCGATGTCTGGGTCAGTTACAATCATTCTGATTTTATATATTTTAACAGAATAGAAACACAGAAAAAAGGAACAGCAGAAGGTTGTTGCACTGTTCGATCCTGCTCCACTCTTCAGTGTGATCATGGCTGACCCTTCACTCTGGTCTGCTAAAGCTTTAGACACATATCCAGTGGTCCCTTGAGCCATCAGCACTATGAGGAGAAAGTGAGGACTGCAAATGCTGGAGATCAGAGCTGAATATATACTGCTGGAAAAGCGCAGCAGGTCAGGCAGCATCCAAGGAAGAAGAGAATCGACGTTTAGGGCATAAGCCCTTCTTCAGGAATGAGGAAAGTGTGTCCAGCAGGCTAAGATAAAAGGTAGGGAAGAGGGACTTGGGGGACTGTCGTTGGAAATGCGATTGGTGGAAGGAGGCCAGAGTGGGGTGGGGGCGGAGAGGTCACGAAGAAGATTGCAGGTTAAGAAGGCGGTGCTGAGTTCGAGGGATTTGACTGAGACAAGGTGGGGGATGGGAAATGAGGAAACTGGAGAAATCTGAGTTCATCCCTTGTGGTTGGAGGGTTCCTAGGCGGAAGATAAGGCGTTTTTCCTCCAACCGTCGTGTTGCTATGGTCTGGCGATGGAGGAGAGTGGCAGGTTGTATTTAAAAAGTTCCCCACGTGGCCTTTGACGACGATGGTTTTTCTCAGACATACTAACTCCTTCTAAAAGCTTACCTTCTTCTTGCATCTTCATCCTTTAAGGCGAGTTCCCTGCTGAAATGTCAGTTTCTGAATTTGAAACCCTGTCTCCCCCAAATTCTCTCTCTTTCTCTCCCGTTTCTCTTTCTCTTTTATTCTTGTTCTGCGATGACCTTCCTCTCCTTTCCATGTCTGCTCTGCTGAATCAAATCGTTCTTTTTTTCTCTTTGCTCTGTTTTTAACTGCAATTGAAACGGTTTCAATTCCTTTTCTCTTCCTTTTTTATTTGGCCTCTAACTTAAAACTGGTTCATTTTCAAATGAAAGGTAGCCACGTACAAATATTCTGATGGCATTCCCAGCAAATCTCAATGCCGAGCTATTGTTGCAATCGTTTTTCATATGTCGCAGAAGGAGGTAACTCGAACTCCAGCCTGTCTGCCAATTTCAGCAGCTTTTCATTGCTCACCGTTTGTAACGCTGCTGAAGTCACTTGTTTCATCGCAACAAAAACGTCTCACTCACCAAAAGTGTCATTATCAATGCTTAAGCAAACAGCATCCAACATCCAGAGCAAAATACACTCGCAGCAACCACTCACTAACTTTCAGTCCAATAACCTTACACTCAAATTGAGACGATAGAAAAAAATTCTGGCAAGAGCCCCCAGTCTGTTATAGACTAAGCCATACCCTCTGCACAGATTTTAAGAAAGAACTCCAGTACGCAGTTTTAAGACCGATGTATATTGTGTTTCCTGGGATAATACAGATTTCAACTGGATATTCTTGCAACGAAGCAGTTGGTCAATCCACTCGATTTTAAGCAGAACAAATTATTTACCCACTACAGTTGAAAGACGATCAAACGAAAACATAATCTGGAGAAATGAATGATTTGAAAACCCAACTGACTCGATATAGCAACTTAACTACATTAGAGCCTCTCTCATGCTTGAAACATCCCACAATGAAAGCCCTTTGCAAAACGTAAATTCATTCATAGATTCTGACAGGCAGTAGAGATTCCAGAGAGAAAAGCCAGGCAAGAAAATTCTATTGACGCATGAATACTCTTTTGCCGGTTGTAGCTTCTTTGTTTATAACAAAAAACAAACTATATATTTTTTTTTAAGAAATGAGACAATTGGACACACCCCGCCACTGTTTGAGAAGCCATTTCCTGACATACCAGCACCTCTGCCTTTACGATCAGAGCAAAATAAGCTTGTTAAGGAGGAGCGTCATCACACGAAGAACGAATCCCCGGGCGACCTTGTCCTGAACGGATGTCTGTGTCTGTATTCTCCGATGCACGACGATTGCACACTGCTTCTATCACGGTATCCTCTATCTCCATCTCAGTATGATTCTAGCTTTTGAGTACACTGTGAACGGGAGTTTTATTCTATCCAGATTTTCGCGGTTCAGTTAGCTTCCGTCTACAATTCTAATTAAATGTGATTAATAATGAAAAGATTACTGGTCTTCTGCCGAGAGATGTTATTTTTCTGGGGGGTCGGTGGGATTCTGGTTATGTCACTGTGTTAGTAACCCAGGTCTTCAAGTATGTACTGTGGGCGACTTTGGAGCAAATTCAACTCAAATGCTTTGCAGACACTGTAATTTACAACTTATCTCTGCTGGCCATAACTCCGAGTCGACTTCAGTGAATTGATTATACTAACTCCCGTTCATTCATTTCTGTTAGAAAAGAAATATTGCATTCCTTGTCACTCTGTGCCATCAGCGAATCCAGAGAAAGACAAACATCATAAGCTCTGAAACTGTGCCACAGAAAGGCTGAACATGCCTCTGAATGCAGGGCTATTCAGGATGGGAAAACAATGCTCGTCTTTCCAGGATTGCCCACATGTTATAAAAAGGTTCGCAAAACGAATGTTGGGTCCCGTTCATCTGCAGTTCCAATTATTCGTGAAAGCAATTTCCATTTCACTATGTATGTAAAGCCCTGATTGAAGTGAATTCCTTTCCCACAAAATTCACATGTACCACTGGCGTTGGCGTTAGAGATGCTGACATTCAGAAAATAATAAGTTACACTGGAAATTAATTCAAGGGAATGATGAACTGTCCAACTTTTACAGGTTGCTGATAGTAACTGCATATTTATCGCTGTTTATTTACAAAGTTAGATAAACAGCAACAGAAAATACAGTCAATGATGTGCTCTGACCATCAGTGAGTTGTCATCCCATGTATTGTTCGAATGGAACGTACTTGTCTCATTGGGAAGTTAATGGATGTGTTGTGAGTGTTTCCTGAGGGGGGTGTTTGAGATGCTGCATTGATTCAGTTAAAACCTGCTACATATCTGCGCAAAGACTGAGAAGCTCTGTGTAATGGAAGGAGGTAGAATTTGGGTTAGAACAAGGAGATGAGGCAATTTCGATGTGCCCGACAAATCCTGCAATATCCAGAAAATACTTCAACAAACGGTAAAGCTAGAGAAACCGTAAGGCATCCGTGATTTAACGAGAAGGTGCTGTCAAAACTGTATCCCCCTTTCCCTGAAACAAAAACATGGATTTCTCATATTATGAAGAAGTGTGTGTTCACATCACAACATGTCACACTATAATTGAATTTTTATGATCCAGAAATTAGCACGCAGGCGTGCGTATGATTTGATCATTTGTCAGGGTGCTATCCAACGATGTATACATTCATTTATAAAGATCACCCACTCCAGACGAGGTGGACACATTGTTTCTTTCTTCATGTTCGGCGGATTAAAAAATCTCGCATAAATACCAGTGAACTGAGCTGAATATGTCTGTAGGATTTGGCTGTCATTGACTCAGCCAGTGTTGGCTGTCCATCCCAAGTTACCTGGAAAATAGAATAGACGGTTGCTTTGTTTTTTGCCTGCAGGCTTGGAAACTTAACAATCAGTGAAATTTCAGCTGATCTTGGAGGAATCTGTTTTTGACAGGTCGCAGCACAGAAACAGATAAGCGCAAAATATTTAAGTGTAGCCTTGCTGTAAATCTACAACAGTTAGTAGGTTTGTTTCAGTTTTGATTATATTTTATTGACACATTTCTATTTTTGTTAATTTAAAGCCATAAGTATTACATTAGATTTGAGCAATATTTTAGAGGAATAAGATAAAGCTATCTTCTGTGTCTGTTGATTGGAGGAAGAACCAATAGCGTTGAATAGAGTGATATGCTATTCTTGTAGGATGTGGGAGTTTCGAGAGAGTTTGAGTGTTTCTGAGGATTATAGCTGAAAAAAATCATTCGGTGCTAATCCTATCAGATTAAATAGATTGGTCGGAGCGACAGATAGAGGCAATGAGCAATTTTCAAACGCAAGGGAGTGCTATGGCTGGCAGTTATAGGAAGCGAGAAAAGACACAGATACAATTAGGTAGTTGGGTTAACTTCAGGAGAGGTCGGTGAGGTAGGCATTTAGTGCAGAAATCTTCTGTGGCTATCTGAATTTCAAACGAGCATGCTATTTCAGAAAATGTATGGATTAATTTACTTTTAGAGGAATGTAGTACAACAGACAGGTGTCTGATATTAAAATAGGTTGGACTAATGTAGGAGGTAGCATGCTGTCTGAAGCAATCATCTTAGCAGCTGATCTGTCGCTGATAAACGCTGCAGGAAGGCGTGATAACTTGCAAAATATGCTGTCAAACGAAGATTGCACAAGCAACATGAGTCATTGAGCAAAACGTACAATTGACTTCTGAGCTGTTGCTGTGACACCAAAGCAACTATGTCGTTCGGGTGCAGAAAGAATCCCACTGTTAATTTACAATTCAAATGCATTTGGCATAAGGTACGTAGCAGTTCATCAGCAGCACATAACCCTGACTCCCAAGGTCTGTGAGTATCCAGAAGAACAGTGTGCGACCGTTTAAAGTACGTTTCTTCAGACGATGTTTGTCGACATGACAAGCTGCAGCTGAGCTGGTGGCATTGCGATTGAAATTGCATGCGTCCGGACATTGTGCTTAATTTTGGATATCAGAGCAAATGGTTAACTCGAGTATGCGCGTTCGGGAAAGTAAATGCTTTTTTTGTTGAAAAGCTTTGCAATGAAAGGAAACACTTCAGACGATCGTGCGATCGATATGAAGCAGAAAATGAACAGCCGCCGTGGTTTTGAGCTCTGGCAATATAGGCATTTGCTTTCGATCAGAAAGCGGCGTCGGTCAGTTAGCTCAGCTGGATAGAGCGTGGTGCTAATAACGCCAAGGTCGTGTAGTTCAATCCCCACACTGACCATGCGAAGCGATGGCGTGGTTAACGGTGCGGTGTCAGGGATCGTCGTGGCATTTTATTTTCACTGTCTGCAAGAACTTGTCACATGATCGCTTGAGATGTGTCTTCGTTCGAAAGCCGACCATCGCTGTCATGAACATCAACTCGCTGGTCCATGCCGGATCTCTGCTGCGTTGCTGTATTTCCAAACAACGTGCTCCACGAATCCACGATGCAGGGACCCTCACCTGCGCAATAAAACATTTGACAGGGTTAGACGCACGACTTGGTCGCCGTACCCGTGATGACTGGTGGATGTTGTCTGCAGCAAATCAATCAGTCTCAATTGTGTCCACAAGCAAATGCAAAACATGAAATATATGCAGTTTAAGCAGACCAGGCACAGTCTCGGAGGAGAACCAGAGTTCAGGCTTCAATTCAAATCAATTCATGTTATTTTCCTGGATCTATGTTAATACTTGTCACACGACTTCCAGAGGGAATTCACCCTCACGCTCGCTAATCTCTTACGCATCCACACTGGAGTTATCATATCACCAGCAACATCATAGCGCCATTAATAAAAGCAAATTACTGCGGATTCTGGAATCTGAAACTGAAAGAGAAAATGCTGGAAAATCTCAGCAGGTCTGGCACCATCTGCACGGAGAGAAAAGAGCTGACGTTTGGAGTCTAAATGAACCTTTGTTTTAGATTTAAAAAAAGGGGGAGAATTAGGGAGCTATTTATACCAGGCTGACAGAAGGTTAGTCAAGGCTTCAGATGCAAAGGTGATAAATGACAGTGCATGGAGAGATTAAAGGGAGATTAGGAGCCGTGAATGAGACAAGCTGAAGACAGTGCTATGTGACAAAATATGTGGGGGATGGGTGAAGCAGAGACGAAATGGAAAACAGGGGAGAAGGGTCGCAAAGCGGGAAGAGGAGAGGAAAAATGTATTGAGAGAGTTGGGAGCGAGAGAAAGAGAGACAATCAAGAAATAAGAGGTACAGAACAGTGAAAAAAACACAAGTAAAAAAGATAAATGAAATAATTGAAATAAAATTACCTGAAGTTGTTTGAATTCAACAACTTCAGACAATTTTACTTCATTTATTTTATTTATCTTTTTTATCATTTCACCTGCACTATCATAGAGCCATTATATATGGACAGCACTGAAAACACTGTCTTCGGTCGAACTCGTCCAATCCGAACAGATGTCCTCAACTGATCCAGCCGCGATTGCATGCACTTGAGCCATTTCTCTCGAATCCCTTCCTTTTCAAATACATGTCCAGATTCCTTACAAGTATTGGAATTATACCATCCATCACCAGATCGTCTGGCAAGTTATTCCAAAACGCACCTTCTTCTGCGTGCACCGTTGCCCCTCACTGCCTTTCGAATTCTCACCCTCCCACACCCCCAGATCTATACCCTCTCGTTTTGCAATGCCCCATCAGAAAGAATCCCACTGTTAGATTACAATTCAAATGCATTTGGCATAAAGTTCGTAGCAGTTTATCAGCAGCACATAACCCTGACTCCAAAGGTCTGTGAGTATCCAGAAGAACAGTGAGCGATCGTTGAAGGTACGTTTCTCCAGACGATGTTTGTCAACATGGCAAGATGCAGCTGAGCTGGTGCCATTGTGATTGAAATTGCATGCGTCTGTACGTTGTGCTTAATTTTGGAGATCAGAGCAAATGGTTAACTCGGGTATACGCGTTCGGAAAAGTATATGTTTTTTTTGCTGAAAAACTTTGCAACGAAAGGAAATACTTCAGACTATCGTGCGATCGATATGAAGCAGAAAATGAACAGCCGCCGGGGTTCTGAGCACAGGAAATATAGGCATTTCATTTCGCTCCCCTGGTGGCGTTGGCCGGTTAGCTCAGCTGGTTAGATCGTGGTGTTAATTACACCAAAGTCGTCGGTTCAAACCCCGCTCTGGCCATGCCGACCGTTTACGTGGAACGCAGCAACGGTGCCCAGCTTCGTCGTGGCCTTTACTTTCAGCGTCTGCAAAACCCTATCACATGATCGTCTGAGATATGCATTCGTTTGAAAGCTGACCATCGCTGACATGTACATCAACTCACTGGTCCATGCCGGATCTCAACTGCGTTGCTGTATTTCCAAACAACGTGCTCCACGAAACTGCGAGCCTCACCCGCGCAATAAAACATTTGACAGCGATAGATGCACGACTTGCTCGCCGTACCCGTGATGACTTGTGGATGTTGACTGCAGCAAATCAATCAGTCTCAATTGTTTTCACAGTCAAATGCAAAACATGAAATATATGCAGTATTAAGCAGACGTGGCACAGTCTCGGAGGAGAACAAGAGTTCAGGCTTCAATTCAAATCATAGATTCGTTCATGTTATTTTCCTGAATCTCTGTTAATACTTGTCACATGACTTCCAGAGGGAATTCATTCGCTTGCTCACCTCTCATGCATCGACACTCGAGTTATCATATCTCCAGCAACAGTATAGAGCCATTAATACAAGCAAATTACTGCGGATGCTGGAATCATCGTTTTCGTAGAAAAGGCCAATATACAATTCATGATGCCAGGAATGAAAGATGGTGATGTTTATTGAATAGGGGATATCGCAAGTGACATTCAAGACATTTGGGGGATGTGGGAAGCTGGGGTGTTTACGATGTTCACTTAAGCAAGACCATCTAAGTCGGAGCTGAACTATACAGTGATATTTGATGAGTCTCAGGACGAGGTGTTTGAAAGACAGTGGCAGTAGAAAGACAGTGCTCCACAAACTTTGAGAAGTGAAGCAATGCTATTAGGTGAGCAGGAAGTGATCCTGCAAATAGAGAGAAATCTATTACTGCCAATCTGGTCGAGTGTACCAGGCTCTGCACTGCATGTAGCCTTACTGGTAAATAAAGGATATCAATCGAAAGATTTAGGCCCTATGGCCAGGCATGTATAAGCAATTAGGGAATGGTATATGCTCACGACAGGAGTTTGGGAATCCAGGGATGGCAACTATATTAAACCACTAGCGTGCTGCAACTTGGCAGGGAATCCAAAGGAAGCCAAGGTAACAACCCAGCGGAGCATGCCCGTGGCATTGGAGGAAGGTGATCAATATGGTAATGAGCAATTGGATACATTACCAGACAATTTGTGGTCGCAACAGGATACAGATGGGGGAGAATGAAATCAGCTGGACCAGTGGAAATAAGGTTGAAAGCAGGAGTTGGGACAATAGTGATATTTATGACGAATGAAGATATCTCAAGGGTTGGTACACCAAATGCAATCAGCCCAGAGAATGGGTCTGCCTTCATTCAGAACGTAGTTAATTTGATGCTGCATTCTTTGAAAATCAAGCAGAGGTTTGGATGCGTATATCATCCCCAGTCCCAGGGTATGGTTGAAAGAATTTATTGGACATTGACAGCCAAATGAAACAAGATCTGCACATGCACCAACCTTAATTGGATTGATGTGCTGCCGCTGGCTTTACAATCTAACACCACATGAGATGCTCACACTGCTTAAGATGCTCACAGGTAGACCTATGCCAGTGCCCAGGTGGAGAGGCGCATACAAAGGGCCGAGCTTGGAAAAGTTCAACTCAGAACTTGAGAACAGGATGTTGAGAACAGTCCACGTGGCAGCAAGGATGGGGAAGGCATGGAGGATGCCCGTGAAAACTATCTCTTTGATGCCAGGCCTGCATAATCAGACTTGGCGACCATTAACGTGGCAGACCTGGTCAGGTAATGCCAGGGTTACTTTGCTGCTCTAGCATGGGTACGCGCCCGTGACAATCACTGGTATCAATGGGAAAACGACACAATCGTAGTAATGGCTGGACAGGACTGCTTCTTGTGTACTAATTTAAATCCCCTCATGCTATGTTTTCCATATGCCCTTTAACTTGAGCATCTGTACTGAATGGCGTTTCCAGCACTCTAGCCGACCACTTTACCCAAATGATTCATCAACTTACAGGCAATCCCATTGCCCCATTTTGGTGCCTGCTACTTCAGGCCACTACATTCTATCAGCAGGATGACGTGGGCTTGCAGCAACTCCAACAGTGGTGTTGATATAGTACCCCGTGGTTTGCCAGTAAGACTAATTACATGCTTCCCGAGGCTGCTTTCAGGAAACGGGAAGGGTTGAGTTTTGAAAGCTTGAACTGAAATGGCTCCAAACTAGTCGGCTGCTTTGTGGGTCTTTTTTGGAATACAATTCAAATGGAGGTGGACACCACATTTGGGGCTGTTTTAAATTCTCAACGTGTCCCACTGGCAGATACCTACTGGCTGGGAGGTAAGAAAATAGGGTTGCGCATGACGCTGCCCACTGACTGGAGTGGCAGCTTTGCCCGTGTAATGCTTTGACACAAGGTATTTTTCTCGCCACATGCAGCTTGACGCTCCGTTACAGTCGCCGAACTAAGCGACGGTGTGTCCCTGATGCGACAATTCAGATTGATAGTATAGGACAGCCAAGAGGTATTCCTAAAGAGTTTAAGGCCCGCAATGAGATTGCCGCGGGCTGGGAAGCTCTTATCCCAATGATAGGGATTAGCAAGAATGCTGAATGGATTAATTACATTATTACAAAAAGCAGAGATTTATCAGTTATACTGATGATGCCGTTGTGGCCTTCGGAGAACAATTGGATGCTACCACTAAAATGATATGACAAAACAGACAGGCCTGAGATTGGATACAGGAAGAAAAAGGCCGAGTTTGTGTGATGTTTGGGGAACGTTGCTGTACCTTTATACCTAACAACACTCGCCCTGGGGGAACTTTGACTAAAGCAATGGAAAAACTAAACAATCTAAGAAGGGAGATAAAAATAAAAACAATGCGGGGATTGGTCATCAGGTTTTTGATTGGCTGAATATTATATTAGGGTCTTGGGGAGCATGGTTTGTCAAGATTGGTCTTACTGTAGGTGCAGTTTTGCTTGTTGTTGCCTTCACCCTTTGGTGTGCTCGACCTTTTGTTAAGTCCTTTTTTAGTTCGCGTCAGTGCACGGCAACCTGTGGTCATTTCAGTCACCCCAGGAAAAGCTTTCTCCTCTTGTGGAACCCCGCTGTTCGATGGTTATGATCTAACAACCGCCACAGTGCAAGGAACACCAACGATCCACGAAACGACACGACCAGCTATCCTGAGTAGCCACATACGCAGAAGACAAGCAACATGAATTCGACTGGGACAACACTACCATTATAGGGCAAGCCTAACAGAGAACAGCCAGAGAAGTCCTAGAGGCATGGCACTCATACATAGACTCTATCAACAAACACATGGACATGGACCCAATATACCGGCCTCTACAGTGGACAGCTGGAACTGACAACCGGAAGCGGCAGAGACAGGCCACTATAAATGCCGGAGGAAACATCACAGAAACGCTTCACAGGAGGCTCCCAAGCACTGAGGATGTCACCTAGACAGGGGACGAAACATTTGCAAAACAAATTCCCAGCTCGGCGAACAGAACCACAACATGTGAACAATAATCGGATGAGGCACTGAAGGTGGCACTGGTTCAAAATATGGGGGACTTCAATGTCCATGATCACGAGTGGCTCAGCAACTGAACCAGTGATCACGCTTGTCCGATCCTTAACCACACAACAGCCTACTGGGTCGTCTTCTTGTGGTGAGGGAATGAATTGAAGGGGAATAATGAAGTATTTGACCTCATCCATATAAGCACATATAAGAGTGATCAATGCTTATTCCTTGTGGATAAAAAGTTCCGCATTCACACTGAGAATACCTTCCATTGTATTGTGTGGCACTATGTCTGAGTGAAGTCAATCAGGCTTTGAACAGATCTGACACCAAATGATATAGACAGTGAAGCAATTTCCCAAATGCGGGATGAGATTTGATGTCTGCATACAGTGGTGAATGTTGGTGGATCATTAACTAAGTCAGTAGTTGAGGAAGCTTCACTAATATCCCCATTCTGAAAGATGGAAAAGCCAAACGCAAAAGTGTAATAGATAAGGTTGTACCATTTTCAGCCATCCTAATGGAAAATTAATTCGTCCACAATCAAACTTGAACTCATCCAGTCGTCACCAGCATCATAGATAACATTCATCACCCCACCAACCTCCATGTACAGCATATCATTCGTCGTCATTTCCGCCACCTCCAAACGGACCCCACCACCAGGGATACATTTCCCTTCCCACCCCTATCAGCGTTCCGAAAAGACCACTCCGTCCGTGTCTCCCTCGTCAGGTCCACACCCCCCAGCAACCTAACCTCCACTCCCGGCACCTTCCCCTGCAACCGCAAGAAATGCAAAACTTGTGCCCACATCTCCCCCCTTACTTACCTCTAAGGGCCCAAGGGATGCTTCCATATCCGCCACAAATTCACCTGCACCTCCACACACATCATCTATTGCATCCACTGCAACCGATGTGGCCTCCTCTATATTGGGGAGACAGGCCGCCTACTTGCGGAACATTTCAGAGAACAACTCTGGGACATCCGGACTAACAAACCCAACGACCCCGTAGCTCAAATCTTCAACTCCCCCTCCCACTCCACCAAGGACATGCAGGTCCTTGGACTCATTCATCGCCAGACCATAGCAACACGATGGTTGGAGGAAGAGCGCCTCATCTTCCGCCTAGGAATCCTCCACCCACAACGGATGAACTCAGATTTCTCCAGTTGCCTCATTTCCCCTCCCCTCACCTTGTCTCACTCAGATCCCTCGAACTCAGCATCACCTTCCTAACCTGCAATCGTCTTCCTGACCTCTGCGCCCCCACCCCACTCTGGCAATCACCCTCGCCTTGACCTCCTTCCACCTATCGCATTTCCAACGCCCCTTCCCCAAGTCCCTCCTCCCTACCTTTTATCTTAGCCTGCTTGACACACTTTCCTCATTCCTGAAGAAGGGCTTATGCCCGAAACGTTGATTCTCCTGTTCCTTGGATGCTGCCTGTACTGCTGGGCTTTTCCAGCAACACATTTTCAGCTCCGATCTCCAGCATCTGCAGTCCTCACTTTCTCCCAGATAATAGTTGGAACCTACACATTATCCAAATGACCTAATCTATTATATCCTTGATGACCTACTAATATTGTTACAATCGGATTGGTTTAAGGTTGTCAAAACAATCAGATTTAAACATAGTAGGTTTGTGGTAGCTAACTGCTTGATTTAAATTTATTAGCAATTTGAAAAGACAGCTGTCTTTGTAAACATTCGGCTTAGCTATTCGAAACAAGTGTTTCCATTCGGGCACGTTCTGTGCACCTGCATTTTAAGGTGCTGTGAGGACATCCATTTTGATGCGAAACACAGGGGAGAAGTTATAATTTGCAGGGATACAGCAACACTTCCTCATTTTGATGTTTATCATTTGTATACACACGACATTCCAACAACAACCGCTCAGCAATAACCTGCTCACTGGTGACTAGTGTGGCTTCCTACAGGGATATAGCTGATCTAATGTCAAATTTAGTCTCATAATGGGCAAAAGACTGAACTTCACAAGTGAGGCTACAGTGGCAGGCCTTAATATCAATGCTTTCATCCAAGTGTAACACAGAGTCATAGAATCGTTGAAATATTTAGCACAGAAACAGACCGCCTCGTCCCTCCTGACCAGATGTCCTCAATTAATCTTATCTCATTTGCCATCACTTGGCCCAAATCCCTTTCAACCCGTCCTATTCATGCACTCAACCAGATGGCTATTAAATCTTCCAATTGTACCAGCCTGTACTACTTCCTCTGGCAGCTCATTACATGCACACACCAGCCACTGTCTGAGAAAGTTGACCCTTAAGTTCGTTTTAAATTTTCCCACTCTCAACGTAATCCCGTACCCTCTAGTTCTGGATTCCCCCAACCCTAGGGTGGAGTCCTTACTCTGTCTGTGCCCCCACTATATAATCACTCAGCCTCTGACGCTCCAGGAAAAACAGCCACAAACTATTCAGCTTCGCCTTGTAGCTCAAAACCTCCAACCTTGACAACAACTTTGTTCATCTTCTCTGAATCTTATCATGTTTGAAAACATTCTCCCGACGGGACACAAGCCAGAATCGGATGCAACATCGAAAAGTGGCCGAGCCAATGTTGTGTGCAGGGACAGTCGGGAAAGAAATTGCGACAGTAAGACTTTCTTCCTTTTTGGTGTATTTTATACTTTGGAGCTGATTTACTCAAAATACAGGAGCTGTAATTATTTTTTTGTAAGATGATGCATTGTTTTGGAACTTTGGGGGAGAAAGATCAAAACAAGGGCTCTTTCCAACGAGGCAGCGAGAAGAAGGTAGAGAAGATATGGTCACTGAATAAAACGAGAAACGTATCAAAGGACAGTCGAAAAAATGGTATAATGTGACAAGGTCTCTCCTGGTTGCAGTCAGACTTGGCTCAAAGGAAAAGTTTACAGATGTTAATAATCTCAGTTTCGGAACATCCCTGCATGAGTTCCTCAGAGCACAAGGGACTTCATATACTTTTTTGATCATATTCTCTCCATCAATAATATTTGAAGTGAGGGTATTTAAAATTGATATCACAATACTGTCATTTATTTCTTCTCTGACAGTACAGTAATACTTGTTGAAATGCAAGAAGATCTGGACAATTTCCAGACTTGTCCTGACAAATGGCTAGTAAACGTCACTCCACACAAATGCCAGGCAAATCCCATGTCGCATAGCGGCTGATATCGAACTACAAAAGGCAGTAAAATGGGATAGAGGGGATAAAGAACAATGTGGAAAGGTCAGAGTAAATGCAGATATCCGGGAGAGAGATGAAAATAGAACAGAGACAGAGAGTCAAGTGAGACATGCAGTATACAATGGATCACTAATGGGAGCAGAGAATAAAAGGAGACATGCATATATAGCAGGATTTGAAAGTAAAACGAGTTGTACACGATAGAGGGGGATGTGCAAATGTGTCGAAGACGTAGGGAGATATTGAAGACAGAGGATAATCTAGAACAGGTCAGAGAGTGAGAGCAAATAGGGAGGTGAGAGAGGAGAATAGAGCAATAATTCTAATAAAAGCAAAGTAGTCTTGATGGCAGGAATATTTTAAAATGTCCAGATGTGGATATTGTGGAATGAAGCATGAAGACACGTGTTAAAGGGATATCTCAAAAGCAGTGGGGCATATGTTACATGGACAGAGTTGACTATCATATATGCAGCACAGAAGGTAGTTTGAAGCACAAGCAGGAATTATATACTGTTTCAGCACAGCAAAACCCCCTCTGTTAATTTTAACCAGCCACACAGAAAAGATTCACTCGTGCTGCAATGTGTTAAAATGCTAGAGGCAAAGAACTTTCACAGAGGTCATTGTTTCAAGTATAAATTAGCAACTTTATTCTTAAAGACAAATAGAGAATTCTAAAACCAACAACTAATTATAACTCATTTCTCTTAAAGCTATCTTTTGTCTCTCACTCTTCAATATTACTATGATTTTTTTAAAAAAAAGTCCCGATTAAGGTTTGCAAAACCAGTGAGCTCTGTTGATTCTCCTTTTGTCGATTTTCCATTGTAGATTCTTTCTAGTTCTTCATGCCAAAGGGCATCACTTAAAATTGATATGATTCATTTAGGGTAACAAATTGTCTCTGATAAAGGTACGTGTCAGTCACCACGCCGTGAGTCAAACTTGGTTATGTAACTGGCTTGTCCAAATTTCCCTGTGGAGTCCGCCAATTACGGAACTGGGTAAACCTTTCGATAATCCAATCAAAATCGTTGTATCCCATCTGGTTTCGGATCTATGATGATCGGCGAACTCGATTCACTCTGGCTTGAGTCGATGACGTCCTCGTTGAGTATACCCTCCACCTCCTTCTTTACCTGATTTGGCTTTGAAAGGATTAAACCAATGTGGGCGTTGTTTTATCGGAGCGGTATTCCCGATGTCTGATTCATGTATCATCGTATTAGTCCTCCCATCAGATTCTGACAAATGTCCTCACACTAGAGTTACAATCCTTTTAACTGCATTTTATGCTCCAGAGACAGATAGTATACTAACCTAATCTACTCATCAAGGACTTCTTCATTTTAAACGTATTTTAGGCACATCAAAATCCACATCATCTGGATTTGATTTCTCACTCTGCGGGCCAGTAACTAACACCTGTTTCTCCAGTTCTTTCTCTCTCGTATACTACACTTGCAACGCGTTTACGTGACACATCCGATACCGTTTTTGTCCTATCTGGCATCTTTACGAGATAGTTCACCTGACTCAACATTTTCTCAATTTGATAGACACCACTAAACCTGGTTTTGAAAGATCTCTTGTTACTGATGATCATCCCCTCAGGTAATCGCCTGCGTGTCAGAACTTTATCTGCCACCTGCTTCACTCAATGCTGTGCCTTCTTTAGGTGGTCTTCAGCTAATTCACTTACTCGTTTTAATATGTCCCTCACAACTGGCGCATAATCTACGTGTGAGATCTCTGACTTCGGTCTTGTCAATTATTGTTTAAATATTTTCAAAGCACATTTCACTTCATGCCCGAATATTAAGTCGAATGAAGTGAACAGAATAGACTCGTTTGGGCCATCTCTAATTGCAAACAATACAAATGGAATACCTTCACTCCCATCATTCAGGTAATCAGGACAGAATGCTCTCAAAATGGTCGTCAAGGTCTGATGCCATCTTTCTAAAGTTCCCTGGGATTCACGTGCATATGCACTGGAAATACAGTGCTGTATACCTAAGCTATCCATTACCTCCTTAAACAGCCGAGCAGTAAAATTTGACTCTTGTGCAACTGGATCTCTGTAGGTAGCCAATCCCGTGTGAAGAAAACTACTAACTTACCTTTTGCCGTGATACTGTGTCATGGAATTGCCTCCAGGCATCTGGTAACACATTAATTATGGTTAACAAATAATGGCTGCCACGTTCAGTGCCGGGGAGGGGACCTAGACAATCAATTATAACTCAAGTAAAAAGATTTTTAAAATGCGGGAATTGGCAACAAAGGCACTGGTTTTATTACTGTCAGTTGTTTAACTATCATTTTGCATGTATGACACGTACAGCAAAAGGTACGTACATCCCTTTGCATTCGGACCAATTGGTGAAGAAAGTACTTCGCTTGTTTGTCTTTATCAGTTAGTACATCGAGTAGAGGAGTCGGGACGTCATATTACGAATGTTTGAGACATTATTAAGGACACTTGGGGCGTATAGTGTACAATTCGGTTCGCCCTGCTAATCGGAAGGATGTTATTACACTCGTAAGTGTGCAGTAAATATTGAAAAGGATACTACAATGACTGGAGGATTTCAGTAAAATGCAGAAGCTAAAAAAAGCGGGGCATTTATCCCTGGATGGTAGAAGCCTGAGGGCTTCCTTACGGATGTTTATAAAATCAGGAGCAGGAAATATAAAATGAATCACAATGGTATTTTCCCCAGAGTAGGGGTGTCCTAAACTAGAGGACAGTGCGTATATGGAATGAGAAACTAGACCAAGTGGTAGAGGTGAATACAATTTTAAACATTGAAGGTCCTTTTGACCTGGCACACTAGTAGGAAATGTTTAGATGGATATTAGCCGACACAGGTAAATGTTAATATTCTGTTTGGGAAACACGATCAGCATGGACGAATTGAACCATCGTGTCTGTTTCCGTGATGTATTACTCTGTGACATGCACAAAAGCATATTCCCTTCACAGTAAGTTCACAGTCTATAAGATGCACTGCACACAATTACCAAGCCACGAAGGAAAGCATTCCGAAATACAGGTGATAATATCAAGAAGGGCAAGGGCAGTTGAAGCATGCAAAAGTTATGAATTTCAATCGGGGATCAAAATCAAGCAGCACCAGTTCGAGATGGCTTGTTGAGTGACGCAGATTTGTAATATCCAGTCGTGAAAGGTGGAATGCATTTAAACATACGAGAAAGGCTCCACAAATACCCCATCATATTTTATGGGAGAAGGCAATGCATTAGCGCAAAAGTTAAGTTGAAGTATTTACCACAGTCTTCAGTCAAAGTGTTGAGGGAGTGGACCATCTCAACCTTCTCCAGAGATCTTCTAATCATCTCTCAGAAAAGCTGATTCATTTCCCGTGATGTTGAGAAACAGCTAGTGGCACTGGATATGGCAAAATACCTTTTCAAGATTCAGGAAACACAATTGAATTGGACTGTTCTGTATCCCTGGACAAGGTGTTCCAGTACAGATGCACCACAGGCGGAATCGACAAGTTGTAAATTTGTCTAGATATGTCATGTGCATGAAAAGCTGTCCAGATTGACACATCGGTGAATTTCTATCATCGATAAAATGTTGAAAGTGGTCATCCACACAGTAGTATGAGTCGTCACATTTTCTCAGTAATAGACAAGTCATGCCCACTCGGCTCCTGACGTCATGCTCGCTTTGATTCAAGCATGGAACAGGAACTGAATACAAGAAGTAATGAGAGATGATAACTGTTGATTTCATGATCACATTATTTTCATTCATTCATGGGATGAGAGTGTCACTGGCTAGGCTAGCATTTATTGCCCAAACCTAATTGCCTAGAGGGCAGTTAATATGAACCACTTTGCTGTAGCTCAAGAATGACATGAAAGCCAGACCAAATTAGTTATTTTCCCCAAAGAATATTATTGAAGCAGATTTTTTTTTTGTTTCTTGACAATTGACAATCGATTTGAGGTTATCATTGCACTCATAATTCCAGATATTATTGGATTCAGTCTCCACCATCTGCCTTGGCATGGTTTGAACGCGTGTCTCCGGAATATTATGTGGGTCTCTGGATTAACAGTCCAGCGAAAATGCCAGATGGTCTTTGCCTCCCATTATGACCAATGGACACATATGAACTCATGTGGCTTTAAGGATTTAAGCAATACTGGAGTCAATGGTGTACCATGTGAGAAACTGTGACATTGTTCATTTTGAATGGAAGAACAAAACACCAATATTATTTAAATGAGAAAACTGTTGAAGTGTGTAAAACTTGAGATTCTTCTTTGTGAAACACAAAAAAACTAGCACATAGGTGCAACCGGTAATCAGGAAAACCAATGCAGTACTGTCTCTTATTTCAAAGGAGTTGGAGGCAAGTGTAAGGAAGTTTATTGAAACTGTATAAAGTGCTGGTGAGAGAACATTTGGACAACTGTGAACAGCTTTGATCCAATTTAAAAAAAGATGTTATTTCATTCGAGGTAGATCAATGAAGGTTCACTCGTATAAATCTAGTACGGGGGAATGACTAATGACAAACATTAAACGGTTTGGGACTCTACTAACGGGAATGTGCAATGCTAAGAATTATCTCTTTGAAACCTATCTGATTTTTAACGGGCTTTCCAGGATAAATGTTGAGAATATTTTTCCTTCCAAAGAAAATAGAACATAGAACGTTACAGTGTAGTACACGCCCTTCAGTCCTCGATGTTGTGCCGACCTATGAAACCAATCTAAAACCCGTGTAACGATACTATTCCATTATCAGCCATATGATTATCCAAAAACCATTTGAATGCCCATGAACGACTGTTACAGGTTGATGATTCCACTCTCTTATTATTCTCTAAGGAAAGAAATGATGTCTGTCCTCTGTCCTATATCTATCATCGCTCAATTAAATGCTGCTTCCCCTCGTGTTGACCATCACCACCTAAGAAAAAATGTTCTCACTGTCCAACCGATCTGTACCTCTGGTTATCTTATATGTCTCTATTAAGTCGCCTCTAAGCCTTCTTCTCTCGAATGAAAACAGCCTCAAGTCCATCATCCATTCCTCATAAGACCTACAATCCATAACAGCCAACATCCTGGTAAATCTCCTCTGCATGCTTTCCAATGCTTCCAAAACCTTCCTAAAATGCGGAAACCAGAACTGGACACAATACTTCAAGTGTTCGTACATCTGCAACATGACATCTTGTCTCTGAAACACAATGCCTCGACCAATAATGCTAATATACTGTACGCCTGCTTAGCAACCCTATCAAACTGGGAGGCAAGTTTCAGGGAACTGTGTGCATGGTCATCGAGAACTCTCTGTTCATCCACACTGTCAAGAATCACACCATTAGCCCAGGACTCTGTATTCCTGTTATTCTTTCCAAAATAAGCCACATCACAATTTTCGGCATGAAACTCCATTTTGGCACTATTCCTACAGACAATAGCCACATAAAGATCAAAGCCAAATGTTCTACAATATCCTCCATAGCTGCCCAGAGAGTATTTGCATATATCACAACCGGCCCAGGACACATCTATTTTCACAATTTGCAGAATTGTTGACACCTCCTCCTTATGAACATCAATCTCCTCCAGTCAAATCGCCTTTATCTAAGATTTCCTGGACGACGTTTGCTTTTTCCATTGTGAATGCTAACAAAAAAAATTCATTCAGCACTTCTCCTATCTACCTGGACTCCACACACAACTTCCCATTACTTTCCTTCACTGGCCCTAATCTCACTCTCGACATTATTTTAATCCTGACTTACATTTAGAAATATTTAGGGTTTCCTTTGATCCTAACTGCCAAAGATTTCTCATGACCCCTCCTGCCTCTTCTGAGCTCTCTCTTCAGATCATTCCTGGCTAACGTGTCAATCTCAAAAGCCAAACTGAAGCTTCACGTGTCATCTTAATATCAATCTCCTCCTTTATCTTGAAAAAATATAAAACGTCTTCAGTGTACCACGGCTCCCTCACTCGACAACTTCCTCCATGCCAGACAGGTACACACTTATCAAGGACAAGCAGTGGCTGTTCCTTGAAGAAGCTCCACGTTTCAATTGTGCTCATCCCTGCAGTGTTCTTCCCATCCAATGCAAACTAAATCTTGCCTAATTGCATCATAAATGTCTTTTCCCCAACTACAATTCTTGCCCTACAGTATATACATACCCCTTTCCATCTCTAAGTTAAACGAAACCGAATTGTGACCAACATCACCAACGTGCGCAACTACCTCCAAACGTAATACCTGAGCTGGTTGATTACCCAGTGCCTCAATTCAATGTGGCCCCGTCTCTTGCTGGCCTGTCTACGTACTGCATGAGGTAGCCCTACTGCACAAATTGAACAAAACTGACCAACATGAAGCATTCGAACGACAGTGTTTCTGGTTAAAATTTGTAAAGATAAATTCTCCCATACCTACTGCCCTGTTACTTTCGCTTCTCTCCACAATCATCCTTGCAGTCATTTCCTCGACATCTCTAGAACTTTATGGAGGCCGATAGAAAAGTCCCAACAGCGTTACCACTCCGTTCCTCTTTCTAATCTCAGCCCACACTACCTCAGTAGACAAGACCTCATAAAACGACCTGACTTGCCACTATAACAATGTCCTTGACTAATAATGCGAACTTTCCCCATCTTTTACTGCCGTATCTGATCTTACTGAAACATCTCAACCCGAGAACCTGCAACAACCATTCCTGGCTCAGCTATTTTGATGTCTGTGGAATGGCCAAAACATCAAAATCCCAAGGCACCAAATTCTCCTGGCGTTGGAGTAGACATACATAAGACCACCTTCCTGCCTGCCGATATTCCCCTGTGGCCTTGAAAACATATTCATTACCTCACTACTTTCAGTTTCCTCAAAAATGGAGTCGAAATTCAGGTTATCGTTTTCCTGATGAATTAGTTTGAACATCCCGAAACGAATTAGCTTAATTACCCCAAAGGATATTGGTACTTCTCTGTTTCAGGTGGAGGCCATGCCATTTGTAGAGATCCCAACGACCCAAGATCGGGCACCAATTATCCAGGTATATGATTCCCTCCCTCCTGCACATCCCTGTAGCCACGTATTCAACTGCCTTGTCTTTGTCTCGATCCTCACCTCACCAGCACGTGGCACAGGTAACAAACGACACGGAACAACTCTGTTCATTCTATCTCTCAGCTTCCATGCTCGCTCCCTGAATATCCCCATCCCTTTTCCTACCTATGTCATTGGTGCCGATGTGGACCGAAACTTGATGTTGTTCCACCTTCCCCTTAAGGATCGTGAAAACGCAACCCCAGATATCATGGATCCTGGCACCTGAGAGGCAATACAGCAACCGTGAGTCTCTCTCGTTCTTGCAGTATCTCCTCTCTGTATCCCTAAGTATGGAGTCTCCACTGACTAATTCTCTCATCCTCTCCTCCCTTCCCTTCTGAGCAACAGGGACAGACTCTGTGCCAGAGGCCCGTACCTCTTGGCATACCCATCGTAAAATGTCCGCCAACTGGTTGCAAAATGATACACTTGCTATGGAAGGGAATGGGCACAGGGGATCCTTGCAATGTCTGCATGTTCGCTTTCCATCTCCTAACTGTAACCGATCTACCATTTTCCAGTAGCTGAGGTGTGACTATCTCCCAGTACTTCCTCTCAATTACTGCCTCAGCCTCCCAAATGATCCAAAGGGTCATCCAGTTCGAGCTCCACTTCCTGACCGCAATTTGTGAGGAGCTGATGTTGGGTGCAATTCCCTCTGATGAAGTCAGTGAGGACACGAGTGGTGAACATTTCCTCCAGCACCTCCTATAGGACGAGCACTCAACTACCTACCAGCTATTCCCACTGTTCTGAATTCAAAAACAGACTTTATAAAATGGAACCTCGTACCCTTAACAAATCGGTGCTCAGAAACTATCTTTTTGGTTAAAGAAGGACGTTGGGTAGGAGAACTAGCTAAGTAATGTACGGTTAAAAGGAACCACTCGGATCTGTTTCCTCAATTACCCAGTCATCCGCTGTTTGCTCCCACTGAGCGTGCGCTCCATCGATATGCAAGGTCTGCTTTTAAGTGATCAATTTACCTTCCCAGCAGCTACCTGGTCCTCGCTTTCACTGGTCCTTCTCCTGCTGCAAAAATTGAGAGTGCTGCTCCCACGAAGTAAGGGTCACAAAGCTCATCCAGTGAAAGCGAGGACCAGGTAGCTGCTGGGAAGGTTCAGGAATTTAAGGAGGGACCCTTGTCAAACCTGTATGAGTTCGAAAGGAGCAGAATAATTTCGATACACGAAGAAGAGCTGTAAAATTCGAGCAAACCTATGATGCCCTTAGAGAGGCATTATTTTGTAGGAATTCAAAACATTCTCTGTCTAAACTAGTGCTAACTCATGTGGAAGAGCAGAGAGTGAAAACAACAACGTTGCAGCTAAAGTGGCTGATGATCATGAGCTGGTCCATAAAACACGGTTTGGCTTCCGGAATCAATTTGCGTCCATGACAGATGGAAATTGGGCCAAATACTCACTGGAAAGGGAAAGATAGATCTCAGTGAAGATCATAAAGGTAACTTACCACAGGGTAAATAAAGAAACCCTTGAGGGGAACAAAGAAATTAAAGAGGTCTGGTGTTTTGGAATAAAATGTGACACACGAAATCACAGTGTTGGTAGGCGAGGTGAAAGCCAGGTATAAGGAAAACCACACAAGACTGGAAGTTTTGTTGGACGAGTAACACAAAACACAAGGGAGGTTAGACAACTGCCTCAAAGTGTACAAGATTTTAAGATGTTTATTTAGGAGGAATTGAGAGAATTGCTAAAAAAAATACATGCAAGGGTAAAATATATTCACATAGGCCAAGAGTAGTTTGTCAGGAAGTTACAATATTAAGTGATGCAGGATGCTTTTAGTCTGTAATGCTGAAGGATAAGGAGCTTTGCACTCCAGACAGCTTATTGCCAGAAACAGTACTAGTAGCACAAATTCATGGGGAGACAAAAAGTGCTCAGTTATGTAAAGTGAGGCAAGACAGTTCAGAGAAGAGTGGAAATTTGCGAGACGAGTACAGGACAAAACCCCGAGCTCCAGGAATAAAATTTGTCCTTGCAAATGATATAGCGGATTCACCAGTAGGCCTGCTGCCTACTCTACTTAAAATGCCAGTGGAGGCACAGGCAACTGAAGATACGAAGGACGGTTATCCAGCAATTTTCATAGATTGTGTGATCGCTAGATCCCAGAGGCACAAGTTGAAGCAGGAGTGATCAAAAGGCATAGATAAGGAAGCTTACATAATACAATCTAAAACTCAGTTTGATCGGGTAAGTGGAACAGAGAAGGAGAAAATCGGAGAAAATGCAAGCATCTGTAGTTCGACTGAGCTGATGGTATTACAGCAGAAAAATGAAGAGTTAAAACAGCTATATAAGGGCATTTACAGCGAAAGAAAGTGAATGCATTCCAGTTTGTTATTAATTAACAAATGTTGTCTTAATGAGTAAATGAAGACCATCACACATGCGAGCAGATGAGAAATGGACAGAGACACATCAAATTGTTTTGCCAGCAGAGTATAGAGAGGAAATGTTGCGAGTGACGCATGAACCTCCACTTGGATGTCATTTAGGAGTGAGGAAAATACAGGCTGAAATACAAAGACTTTTTTACTGGCCTGGGCTAAACAAAGATGTAATGATTTTTGCCAGATGTGTCATACATGTTAATTAATTGGAAAACCACAGGCAATAATGAAACCTGCACCTTTAGTACCTCTGCCAGCAGTTTCGGAACGTTTCAAAACAGTCTTGGTTGATTGCGTAGATCCCCTACCAAAAACAAAAAGTGTGAATAAATATTTATTAACAATCTTGGATGTGTCCATTAGATTTCCAGAGTCAATCCCATTATGCAACATCACAGCTTAAACGGTTGCAAAAGAAATATTTAAAATCTTTACGAGATATGGACTACCAATAGACAGCTAGTCAGATCAAGGATCATTAATCACATCGAAATTATTCGAGGAGGTTATGGATATCTTGGGGAAAAAGCAATTCGAATCTACTACATGCCATCGGAAATCGAAGGGAGCGAAAGAGAGATGGCATCAAATTAAATACCATGTTGCTGGGTTATGGTCAGGATTATCCAGATAATTGGGATAAGGGAGTTCTGTTTGAATTTTGTGATCAGAGATGCACGGAAGGAATCCACCATTTTAAATGCTTTTGAATTAATTTTTGGACATGACATAAGAGGACGGTTAAAATTGTTTTAGGAGATGTTAAAATTCAAAATGCAGAGACAACACATTTGGCATATGTGTCAAATTTTACAGAACAATTAAATAAAGCTGGGGAGTTGGCTAAGCAGCATTTAAATGTATCACAACATACAATGAAACGAGAAGCGGATAAGAAATCACAAATTCGCAATTTTTCAATTGTGGAGAAGGTATTCGCGTTATTTTCAACGACTGGGTAAGCCTTTAAAGGCAAGGTTAGTGGACCGTATCACGTTCAGAAGAAATTGAGTGAGGTGAACTACTTGGTAAGGAGTCCAGACAGGAAGAAATCTCATCGCGTGTGTCAAGTGAATATGGTCAAAAGGTATGTTGATAGGGAAGGAAAACAAGAAGCAGAGGCGTTAATGATTACAGCCCAGAAGGAAGAACAAATTTAAGAGGGTTCTGATTTGGAAATTCCACAAATCAAATTGGACAATGAGGAAGTTGTAAAAAATTCGGAAAAAATATTGAGTTACCTTCCACAAGAAATCCGAAATGACCAGAAAGTGTTATTATAGCACGAGGGGGTAATATGTAAACATAAAATCTAACAATGTAAAAATCTAACAGTCAATCAAGTTATCTTACTGCGCGTAATTTCCACTGGTGATTGGCTTTCCCAGCAGTCCCCGACCCTTTCTCTCACTGCCTCCACTGCTGCTGCAAAAATGGAGGCTGCTGCACACACGATGTTAGTTTTTTTTTTAAAAATGACCTCCTCGGCAGCCCCCAGACCTCGGTCTCGCTGATCATTGTCACGTTCCCCTGGTTCAGCACCCTGAGCGAAGTTATTCTTAATTCTCTTTACGAGGTAACTTGTAGGTTCCTTATTTTTGTGTTGGTATCCATTTCACTCCATTCTGCACCCTGAAACAGTCGGGCGTGATGTTGTCTGACTGCAGAGAACACAGCGTTCAGTTATTAAAGGAAGGGATCAGACTGCAGCACACTGGTGGACGGCAAATTTTACACAAAATCTTGTCAAATCCTGTTCCACCGATGGTGCCAAATGGAGATAGTCAGTTCTACAAAACTAAGGTGAGTAGGCGAGTCCTATTCCCTATACCTTTTTATTTTTTTTTACCTGAGGTAAGGAGAGGAACATGTCCCCGATCAGTATGTCAGCGCAGAAACCACACTCTGATTCAGGATGAAGTCAGTCTGCAAACAGATAACGTCTTTTACACATCACTCTCATGAGGACATTCCAAAGATGCCGAGTGCAATGTCTCTGCAGCTGTGGCCACCTTCTCTATAATCTTTGTTTCTTTAAATTGTGATAATATTTGCCTTGTGAGTGTCCTGTGGAACAAATCGTATAACCATCGGAGAATGAGACTGTGAGGGTGCAGATGGGACTTTTTGTTTTTGAGCAGTTCAGCCACAATTCCATCCTTGTTGAAGACCTTTCTGTGATGAGCATTTCTTGTCCAACTGAACCATGACAGGAAGCTGTGGGGGACTATCAAACAGTGACTCGGAGATAACTGACTCATATCTCTTTTACTTTTCACAGTTCAAATTTAGCACCTGCTTTCCTTCCTCTCAGGATTTGGACTTCTCCTAGCAGGCCTTGGTGGCAAATGGGAATTTAATGTCATGGAAACTCACAGCAAGAAGTGTGAGTGAGCAGATGGTTCAAGAATAGATTGTAGGTTTTGCGGTCTGGAACCTGAGTTGACTAGCTAACTAAGTTACATTTATACCATAAAATTTAAAATGACTCCTTTTTCTGACAGAACATTATAAAGTGATTGTGAGAATTCCGTGGCGGCAAGTGGGTTCGTGGTAACATGACCTGGGGTTTACCTTGGCAGGAGGAGAACCAGGAGCCAAACTGAACAAGTGGCTGAGTTTGAATCCACTTTCAAGAAGATCGTGGCTGATCTGGATTGGCATTCCTCTCCACTTATCTGCTTTCCAGAACCTTTCACTCCCTTGTCTGTCAAACCTTTGCATAATTATGATAATTTGAACATATAGGTAGATACAGTATGTGGCAAAACACAAATGTCCTCATCATAAAAACTGAAACGTTTTAAAAGATAAACTGCATTTCACTCTGAGTAGAGTATTAGGACCCATAGTTCTATGCTGTCAGATTCCATTCATTAAATTCTGAAGCATTTCCAATCTCTTTATGAAATTTAGGAGATAGGGAATAGAGCTCATATCTATTTCATCAATATCTCCTCTGTGGAATGAAGTCTTTACTTTTCAATTCAGTCACAGAATTGATTCTTTATTTGTACAAACTTGTAAAATAAATACAAAAGAAAACCCAACAATTTATACTTTTCTCCGTTCAGGCAAGTGGAGAATGCGTACAATGGTAATTTTAAGCATTAGGAAAGCAGGAGAAGAAATAAAAGTTATATCGAAACTGCAATTTTTTCTGTGATGTCTTTATTAAAATCTTTTTACAGTATTTCAGGGGAAGTTTATGGATGGGCAAATCAAGGCAATCATCACTCCGAGATCAGACTGGGTTTCTCAAATTGTCAGGACCTGCATATCATATGTTTGCTGTAGAGAGAGAAATGATTCGAAAAGCACTGACACATGCACAATGGGAGTGTGTTTCAGTGAACTCACTATGGAATGAGCTTTATCCAGTTGAAAAGAGTGAGTGACAGTGCTCCAATGGGTGGGCCCAGACATATGAACTGTGTGTGAGCAATGTTACGAAATTGGAAGTCTGTTTGGTCAGTTTAAGGTAGAAAACGTTTTCCTGAGTTTAAGTTCGAGCAAAAACCTTTGTACAAAGAACAGCTAAGAGACGTGTTGTTCCAAAATATATATGTGCGACAATTAGCTGTTAAATGGATGTCTGATTTCTGTTCGCTGTTTAACAACAATTCAATTTAACCAATTAATCTAAATTGTGCCCAGGATGCCAAACTCCAATGAAATCTGAATTTATTTTATTGACTACATCTGGCCAATGAGAGGGTAGGACGTTGGAGGTCAGAAAGATAATGGAATTTTAAATAATAATCAGCGCAATTGGCATCTAAATAACTTGTTTTCATAAAATATCAGAAGGCACCAGCTATCAAAGGTCCATTTTCCAATGAAAGCAGTAAAACGTCAGTAGATGATCCAGGCAGAAGATAGCACAATCAAAAGGACTGAAGGAGGTAACAGATTCAGAATATCAGAAGGAATATACCATAAGAGACTGTATGTAGTCTGAGAGATTTAGTTGATTTAATGTTGAACAGTTGTTTTACTGGAGCAACATTTTAGTAGAATTGGGATCAGATAATGATTAATTAAGAAAAAAGGGGACTCGGGTTTGCTAATTGGGCTTGTTTAGTGTTCACTGTTGGATTTAGGAAAAAAAAAATCTTCTTTCTTTAAGCATGGGAAATCAGGGATTTCCTTTCACTCACCACACATTTCACAGATTATGATGTTTTCTGGTCGTTTAACTTTTAATTAACAGAGGCGTTCGACTTCGGCATTGTAACACAATTGGGGCTTATGCAGAATTTGGACAGATTTACACAGGCTGAGACAGATCAGGAAAGATCAAGTTCGGAATTTCAACAGATTTGGAGTACGAAGAGTCCCAGCAGATATGAGCACACTTGTGCCCGAGATACTTAAATTAAGACTTAACTGAGAAAAACCTGTTTCATTTCGGCTACTTGTATTTGCTTCGATTAAAAATGAGAGAAATGGCAATTTAGGTTACGATATATTTTCTGGGGTTAGAAGAAGTGACTTTGGAGTTTTACAAAATGTGAGCAGAGAAAAGCTGCTGCAATTGCCAGACAAGCTGGAGATGGAATTGCCTGTCTCACTTAGAAACGATGAGGGTATTACCAAAATAGCTCATCATTGAATCGTGCTGGAAAGGCCAATAATATGTTTAGAAATGGCTAACATTGAATTGCAAATGATGCAGCTTCAGTTAGAGGAGAAAAGAAAGCGCCAGAAGATCCTTAGAGAAGCAAAGCGGAAGAGAGAGTGAGAAAAATAGAGAGTTCGAATTTCAGACTTGTGATATAGTCAGGAAAGTGAAGTGAATGAAGGGAGAAAGTAGGTATACATACAAATATACAAACATTTCCCCGTTTCGATTAGAAAGCTGTTGAAGACTTCTTTATTTCATGTGAATAATTGATTAAACAAAGATGGAGTGCTCAGAGAGATCATGGGTAATGCTAGTTCAGGCTTAGCCCATAGGCAGAGTTAATGAGGTGTTGAAAACACTGTCAGATTAAGGTCAAGAGATTATAAAATGTCAAACACATTTTTTAATGACGGTGAATTGGTACCAGAAGCGGATGGGCAGTAATTCCAGAACGTAAAGAAAGAATCATGGCAGACGAACATTAAGGTGAAGACAATTAAACAGAGTAATTTTGATAGATAGATGTGACGTTTAAAAAAATAGACAAAACATATAAGGCTCTAAAGGAAATTATTCTGTCGGAGGAGTCTAAAATCTCACTTCCAGAGATGATACGAATTTCTGCAGATGAACAGAAAGTTCAAAAATTGAGAAGAGCAGCAGAGATGAGAGATGGATATGCGTTTGTATATCAGGCGAAGTTCAACTTCCGACAGAATTTCATTCTTGTAGCGATAGAAATTGGAAGTGGGGGAGATCCTTTATGACGAAAGGAAAAGAGGATCATCCTGGAAATAACTTACCACAGGCGATAAAAGAAGTCCAAGTGGATGAAAAGGAGACGAAATGCCTCAGGCGTTTCCTTCTTCGAACACTACTGAGGCCCCATTAGCTTCTAATGACACTCAGATATTCTGGTCTTTGAGGGGTGGCCCCACCCAGTCGGCTGTAATAAAACAAAACAAGGCATCCCAAAATACTTACTCAACTGACCTCCAGTAGCCAGCTCTGCTCCTCTGCCTCACAACTGGTCTTCAAAAAAACAATTGAGCAAAATAGTCTCTTAAAGTGATCGCAACCTTCCAGTGAGAATGCCAAGTGGAAGGGAAACTCAACAGAGTGTGTTGTATGAACATGCTGTAATAACATTTTGGTAAGTAAGGAAAGTAAAAGAACAGTTCGTTACTGGTTACATTTCGGTGTAAAGAACCAAATGCAGAATACTCTGAATTTTCCATTTTCAAAATTAAGTTGAACAATAAGGAAGTTCTCAGAAATAAGAATGAATTATTGCGTTAAATTTCTCCGTACAAGCAAAATGACCTGAAAGAGTTATTGCAATTACATGGAATAAAAGCTATAAATAAGCTGGGAAAAACTGAATTCAGAGCGCATGTCAGAGACAGAAGTGTCTCGATTACCCTATTAAGCATAAAAAAAACTGTTAAGATCTACTTTATTTTTGTGGGTATTCAATTTGAGAATTACACATGTGGCAGAGCAAGAATATATGAGATGTATTTTCATGACATTGACGAACAAAGACAGTGGTCATCGTTAATGGGAGAAGTGATTGAAATGCGCTGAATTCATACAACGCGTGTGTGTGTGTGTGTGTGTGTGTGTGTGTGTGTGTGTGTGTGTGTGTGTTGTGTGTGTGTGCGTGTGTGTGTGTCTGTGTGTGTGTGTGTACCTATGTATGTAGTCCCTGTATTGCTCGAATAAAGACCTTGATAGTGAAGCCATCTTCGTCTCATGATGTTTCATTCTTTTATAAATGGGCCAGAAGTATGGTGATATTGTGTGTTTAAGAGATATGTTCTGTCCTGTTACTCTTGCATCGGTGTTCTGTCATTTTTGTGCTGATAAGTGTTCATCAGGCAGGAAGTTGGTAGACAGCTTTCACTTCTCTATGTTTTTCTTTGCAATAAGTTAAAATGTGAGGAGTGTTGGCTCACACAGACTGAAAGTGATATTGGATGTTCTCTGGGTTAGTTAGTTGCTTTGCTGACTGAGGGAGCTGAATGCTTGATTTCGCTGCTCCTCGAGTGAAATCTTCGAATAGATTTGGTGGTTAACTGGTCAACCATAATCTAATTAAATGGTTAAATAGAGCAGACTCATTAATTTGAATGACTACTTCAATATATTCGTGCTGATTTCCATGAAAACGAGTTTCCAACCGCCACATAGATTGATAATCTTGAAAGTTACTTACGTGATGACATGAATCCAGTTACAACTGTAAAGACAAGCCAAATTACTACGTTTTGGGGTGTTGAGATGTGTAAAATGAGCAGGAATTCACACAAAATGCTGCCTTTTATCAGCAATGTTTATGTCACAACACTAAGCTTCTTGTCGAATGGGAGCGTGTGTTGGATCCTGTCCCCGACTTTGAACCATACATATAACACGACAGCAGAAAGTGTTTTAATGTTTGATCAGTAATGAAGTTAATGCTGCCATTCATTCACAGATATTCTTTATTTCATGTTTCAAATTAATTTAATTTAAGGCAATAGTGTAGATAAATTCGATTTATAATATTTAAGCACAAAGGGAATGTAAACTAAAAAAATTTAAAAGGCAAAATTGAAACACGTGATTTATTTGTATTTTGTTTAACTAATTTTAATTTCCATTAACTTGCCAGTTGTTATAGTTGCTGTCAGATGATGAGAATTTCAGGAAGAAAGTTGCCTGAGGAATATATTTGTTCACACTTCAGCTCGTGTTCTAACTTCAATATGCACGAAGCACAATTGGCTCCTCAAACACCCAGTGCACGTTGACTATCTAGCAATTGAAGAACCAATTCCTCATGACCCGCATGATTGTCCACATATTCCGAAATGTCCCAGTGCTATTTGACATTTTCCTCACCATACACGTACTGGAGAAAACAGCACTACACAAACTCAGACCAGGCAATGTGCTATAGATCTTTACTTCAGGCTGTTGTGATGATCCTGAATGAAAGTCACAATGCTTTTGGATGACACAGGTGAGAGAATAAGAGCCAGTCGATAAAAAGTTATGTACGATTCTACAATTTTCACCACTTGAACAGTTTGTCAATGAGAGTCACCGGATATTTCACTACACCCTTTAACTCATCTCTGAATTTGCTCTGAGTTCCTGCATAAATAAATGGATTGATGCAAGAACACAACAGCTGAAGCATAAACCCACTTTCCTCCAGTATAAAATTTGTTTGAATGAATCCAGAACGGTCTAAATAAATAAGGCCTGTAATTCGGACATAGAAAAAATTTATCACCTCAATAGAATAAAGCAGGATGAAGCTACCTGAGACGGAGAAAAGTAAAATGATAGATCTTCTTCTTTTCTCCATCTCGGGGTCCTTTTCATTCTTTGCGTCATTCGGGCTCAAGAGTCTCTTGCGGGCCCGACTAGCTGCTATAATGTGTCGAACCGTCAGAACATTTAGCAACAAAATAAAGATGAATGGTAGACAAGGGGTTATGATTACGTTAATACAGTTAAATGCAATCCATTCAGGTGATGAATAGAACGATGACTTTGACTTGCAATAATATGGCATGTTGTTAATTGTAATGTAAGGTTCACAAGTAAAGTACAATGGGACATTTTTAACACAATTCACAGCACAGACAGTTCCTATAATCAAAGATGCCATTTTCGCAGTGCAATATTTCACCTTCAGCTTTTGGCAACAAATCGCTACAAATCGATCAAAGGTGAAAGCAACTGTTACCCAGACAGCAGAGTCTCTAATGCCATACAGTAATACGAGATTGATCGTAAAGATTGGAGTGATGGACAGGAAACTGAACGGGAAGTAAGTACCAGCAATCCGATTCAATATCACGGCCGTGATCATAACCAGGAGATCAGTCACTGCCATGGACATCATGTAGTACGTCATACATCTGGAGAGACCACACTTTCCTCGAGACAGAATCACTGTCACTGCCAGATTAGCTATTTAGAAATTTAGAGATCAGGAGTAAACAATAGAGAAGAATAAGTGTGGGACAAATAATGTTGAAGTAATTACAGATTTGAGAGGAGTTCCAATCAGATGAAAGACCTTTCAGTTCAGATCTATGACTTTTTGGTTCAAGGCATGTGGAAAATAAAATGAAAATACATCAGACCCTCAATGCATTTTTGTAGTTCCAGTAACAATACGGGTCATTCCTATTATGAACAACTCGTATTTTGGCATGGTTATCTTAAAGCAATCAATTCCACTCTCATGTGGTATGTAGAAGTAACGAATTCATGAGCAGAGTGTGATGTTAACGTGTTGAAAGCACATAAATATAACTTTGATTATTCGAACGTCAGAAATGCAGTTAAAAACTTTCAGTCCAGAATAAAGTAAAGTGCTTCACTGACGGGCAAAAATTCTGAGTAGTCTAATACTTTCAAGGGGAAAGGATAGTTTGAACGGGAACTAATGAGCACTGTTGAAATGAACTTAATTGTCCTGACTGATAATTGTTCACGTTTCCCAAAGATAAGGAGTCAAACACAGTCTCTTCATCCATATTTCGAGATTTAAGGGTTCAGCTGTGTCTCAGTTTGCTGTGCACTCTTCAAATGTAATAATTCAAGACCTATAGCTGAGCTTCAAAATTAGAAGAATGTCAAAACAGCTGGTGAGTTGTCTTCATACGACTCTTTTACACTGATAATCCTTCTTCCCTTCTAATTCTAAAGTTGGGAGTTATACTCGCTGTACACGCATGGCGATGTCAGATCATTTAGTCATTATGTTTGTAACATAACACAGATATTTCATTAATATTATTACATTATGATACTTCTACCAAATTAACAATCGACAGAACAATGCAGAACGACATTTTCACTGTTGCAATGTTCGTCAGTTCCAAAAAAAAATCGATGGTATGAAATGCAACTGGTCAAGGAAAGACTTTATGCTTTTATGAAGGAAATTTATTCTCAATGGGAACAATTTCTGCTGGGCAAGAGTAGAACTAATACTGAAAGTGTAAAATGACATCAATATGATGAGTACTTATGCCAATGAAAAAACATATTTTGACCACTTAATTAATACATATAAAACTGACAAAGATGAGTCTCTGAAAGTTGAAATAATATAACAGTTAGAAGGAGCAAAATCATACCAATTGTTTGGAAAACTAATGGTACAACATCTAAGAAATGATTATAAATAATTCACTTGGTACGGCGAAACAACGTTAGCCTTACCTGTTAACTACATGCAATACTTTACCTGCAATCCCAATAGCGGCAATGACGGGATAGTAAATTGAAAATAGCAGGCTATTTAATGAACCATGCATTTCAAACTAATGTTCTATGTGCGCTCTGTACTACACTGAAAATATGACGCTTTTATAGCCCTCGCCTGCATCCAGAGAGCCATTTAGATGTTTTGGTCTTTGCCATTATTTATACTAATTGGACAAAGCCCAGGTGTATATTTGTTGCCTGTCTTATGTTTATGTTGTAATGTATTGAACGTTTGCCAAATGCATCGTCACGGATGTAGAACAGTACATAAAGAGATTAATGTAATTTCCCAAATAGATTTCTCTCAAGAAAAGCAAATGAAAATTCAAATATACAGTTAGATTTCTGTAGTCAGTGCCTTTCAAGAGGTGGTTACTGAAATAAAGCGAGGCTTACTTTCACTTCTATGACTTTTTTTTCTGTCAGTGTGTTACCAGGCTGTGTCCTGTCTGGTCTCTGATGTTGGTTTCATGTGTTTCGTCATTTCAGTTACATAAAATAGGCAGTCGACGATTTGTTTTCAATATTCTGATGTTTTAATGAATTTGTTAGGAATTTTAAATGTAGATAGAATAATTTAAACATATAAAAAATGCAATCATGGTTTTTCAATGCCGTTTGCCTATACCAGAAGGCATTCAGGCTGTTTGTCTGTTATGTGTTGAGCTCGTTAACTTTTTAATAGACTGCAAAAGTAAAGTAAACAGTAAAGGTTATATATAGACTTCCATGTTCACAGTAAATTATACAAGCATAATTCTCCATCTTAATATGGCACACTATATGTGGAACTATCAGCAGCCTCGAATCCGTTCCCCTTCCTTCACCACCTGTTCGTAAAGGCGTTTGAAATCATTAAAAGAAGTGGTTCGGGAATAGAAGGGTTTGAAATGAACATGATCATAGATAGAAGATAAACAAACACTGCTTTCTTAAATACTTGATCTCACCAGCATCTTGCATTTGTGCAATAAAACTTTCTTACCCTCCTATACTTGTGTACTATTTTAGAACACAAAGCAAAATAGTGACAGAGACCATGATATAAAAGTGGTGAAAACAATTTAGCCACTGTATCCTTGCTGGTCATCAGGGAGCTATTTCTCGTCGTAAAATTTTCCATCACTTGGCCTGTATGGTGTACATTATACTTCTTAGTCGGAACACTTCTTACAGGTTGCAAAGGTTCCGGCATCTGTCACCATTTCAAACGCCGACAGACCAGATGAGGATCTCCAACAATTTCTGGTGTAACCGGATTTCTAGCAATTTTCTTATTCGTTCTTTGGAATAAAGGTTCAGGGATTTAACGAGTAAGTGGGAATCGTATTGAGTTGAACATTTATAAAATTCCCCTCCTTCCCCTTCCACCTCTATCTGTTTCTGTAGATTCGTGCAATCACTGAATGGTTCTTCTTCCTAAAAAAAAACATGCATGTACCTTTTGGAATAGAATGATAACACAACACTTTCCATGGTAGTGTATGTTCCCAAGTGTCATTCCACAAATGACGAGATTGAGGTCTCTACATTTTGCATTCTGTGTGTATTCTCGTTTCCCTCACACTAGAATGTCGTGCTCGTTAAAAAGTTGATCTGCTGTTCGAAAATTCAAGTGACACAGCGGTTTGTCAATCAATACAGTTTCATAACATAATGACCACAGGATTTTGATCATAAAGTGCCACAACCATTCATTTCAAATGTCAAAACGCCACTGCAATGACACTGCAGAGAGACTGGAAATGTGTGGACCTGGCGAATGAATTTGGTTATTCATCCCTACTGGAAATTCACCAACGCAGTCACTGTGGGGAGACACCAGTCAGATGGTCTGAGTGTAGGAAAGGATTCAGGTATTCAACCTATTAAGACACCAGTCAGTTCACATTGAAGACTGTTCCGAGTGTGAAAAAGGTTTTGCAGATTCTTTCTCCATGCTGGAATACCAGCGAGTCGACACTGCAGAGAAAACATTCCCTGTTTTGAATGTGTGAAAGCGCACTGTCAGTCCTTTAAACTGACAGCTGATGCACATTGCACTGAATCCATTAAACCGCTCCCAGCATTAGCAGGGATTTATTCAGTATCCAGAATTCTGAGATATCAGGGAATTCATGAAGGGGCAAAACCGGTATTATGCTCTGCAAAAGGGATACTGTTCTCTTGGAGAAAGTGAGGACTGCAGATGCTGGAGACCAGAGTTGAAAACTGTGATATAGGAAAAACACAAACGGCCAGGCAGCATTTGAAGACCAGGAGAATCGACGTTTCTGGCATAAACCGTCCTTCCTGAAGAAGGGCTTATGCCTGAAACGTCGATTCTCCTGCTCCTCGGATGCTGCCTGGCCTGCTGTGTTTTTCTAGCACGATATGTTTCAACTCTGGTCTCCAGCATCTGCAGTCCTCACTTTCTTCTGCCTGAGAATATGGGTAACGCAGGGTCAATCGAGAGTTTAGTGTCTGGACATGCTTTCGGATCATGTGGTGGAGGCAGATTTGATCGAGGGTTTTGGGTCTGAACGGGCTGCTTGAGAGTGTTGACAAGACATGATCGATCGCGGTGTTCAGGAATGAAATGCGCGACCTGTGAGTGTGAAGGTGGCAGGATTGATTATGGGGCTGGGGTCTCAAACATCCTGACTGAAAGAGCAATGCGAGCATAGCCAATCCGGAGCCTGTCAAGTGGAGTTGGACAAAAATCGGAAAGGGACACTTCAACAGTCGGCACTCCTTCAGTACTAAACTCTGACAATATGACACTCCGTCTGTATTGGCCTGCGACAGTAAGGAACTCCTGTACTGAGTATTCGATAGTACAGCACTCCCCAGTAGTGAGCCTTCAAACAGTTCAGCACTCACTAAGTACTGATACTCTAATAGTATGGTGATTCCTTATTATTGACCCTCCGACAGTGCAGCACTCCTTCAGTATTGACCCTTAGTTGCTACCTTTCCTGTGAATCTATCTGCACAGTTTACCTTCGCTGATCTGATGCTCATTTCATTGTAATTGTCTTTATATAAATCAAACACACTTGATTCTGATGCAAATTGCTCGCTCCCAGACTGAATATTATATGCTGTCATATTTTAATTGCTACGTCTGAGAAGATCTTTTGCGAAGAACTCCTTTCCTTAACCTGCCCCATTCCCACTTTCAGATCTAGTATAAACAAAAACAAGAACATAAGAAGCTGCAGCAGGAGTAGGCCACTTGGCCCTTTGAGCTTGCTCTCCTGTTCAATAAGATCATGGCTAATCTGACCTCAACCCCAATTAGCCACCCTCTCACCATAATTCTTATTTCCTTTACTGTCCAAAAAAATATTTATCTTGTCTTTAAAAACATTCAATAAAAAGCCGCAACTATATAATTGAGCAAGGAATTCCACAAAATTCAATACCCTCTGAGTAAAGAAATTCCTTCTCAATTCAGTCCTAAATCTGCTCCCCCAGCTTTGACGCTCTGCCTTCTTGTCCTAGTTTCACCTGCCATTAGAAACATCC
This sequence comes from Chiloscyllium punctatum, assembly GCF_047496795.1. Classification (NCBI taxonomy): domain Eukaryota; kingdom Metazoa; phylum Chordata; class Chondrichthyes; order Orectolobiformes; family Hemiscylliidae; genus Chiloscyllium; species Chiloscyllium punctatum. The sequence goes on along the minus strand of NC_092781.1, from coordinate 12,035,926 downwards.
TCTCTAATTCGATCCTATCTCTTCCCTTCATAATTTGATATGTTTTTTTAAGATCTCCCATCATTCTCCTAAATTCGAATTAACATAATCCGAGTCACCTCTATCTTTCATCATAAGTCAATCCCTTCAACTCCAGAATGAAACTAATGAATCTTCTCTGCACCCCTTCTAGTGCCCGTACATTCTTTCTCAAGTAAGGAGACCAGACTTTGACACAGTATTGCAGTTGTGACCTCACCAGCGCCCCTTAATATAACCTCCCTGCCTTTCAATGCAACCCTATCAGCATTGAAAGACACAATTCTTAATTACGTACTGTAATTGTAAACGAACCTTCTGCATAGCTTGCACAATACCACTGAGGTCCCTGTGCGCAAGCAGCTTATTGCAATTTTTACCATTCAAATGATTGTCATTTTTACTGTTATTGCTACTAACATGGATGACATAACATTTAGTAATATGTACTCTTTCTGTCAGACTTTTGTGCACTCAGTTAATCCACCTTTATTCCTCTGCAAACTTTCACAGTTCTCTGCACATGTTGCTCTAACCCTCATATAAATGTCACCTGCAAACTTTGGCACACAACACATGGACCCAAATTACAAACCACCAATGCAAACTGTGACTAATTGTGATCGCAACTCTGATTTCTGAGGGACAACACGAGTCAATGATCACCAACCAAAACATATTCATTTGTCGCCACTCTGCTTCCTGTTAGTTAACCAATTCTCTGTTCATGCTAATAGATTGCCCATAATGCCACACAACCTCTTATCCAGCAGCCTTTTGTGAGGCACCTTGTCGAATGGATTTTGGAAATCTGGATACACCACATCTTCTGGATACACCCATTGTCCACAGAGCTGGGAAAGTCTTCATAGAATTCCAGGAGATTAGTTAAGGATGACTTGCCTTTCATGCATTCATGCTGCATCTGTCTAATGAGACAATTTCTATTATAATGTTTTGCTAATTCTCCATTGATAATAGATTCAAGTGAATTCCTCACTACTGAAGTTAAGATAACACGTCTATAATTCCCCATCTTTTGTCTTCCTCCTTTTCTAAAAGATAGTGTCACGTTTGTTGCTTTCCAATCTGCCAGAACTGCCCTCGCGTCCAGCGAAGTTTGGAAAATTACCAAAAGTGCATTTGCTATTTTTCCCACTATCTCTATTCATACCCTAAGATGCATTCCATTAGAACCAGGAGATTTGTGTACTTTTATTTCCATTAGCTTTCAAACACAACTTCTTTTTTGAAAATGATTATATCTGGTATCCCAATCTACCTAAGCCTCCTTGACAGTTACTGGCATGTTCTTTGTGTTCTTCACTGTGAAGACTGACAAAGGCGTTTCCTCAGATCCCATTATTAAATCACCCTTCTCATTTTCTAAAGGACCAATGTTTACTTGAGCCACAATTTTTCACTTTATACTCACGAAACCTTTGCTAACAGTTTTTAAAGTTTGAAATCGTTTAATCTCATAATCTATTCTACATCTGTATATCGTTTTTAAATGTAGCTTTCTGTTGATCTTTGACGTTTTCCAAAACTTCTAGTTCCCCCCTGGTCTTTGCCACTTTGTATGCCTTCTCTTTCAATTTTATAGCCTTCCTTATTTCCTTTGGCATCCATAGCAGGTTACCACTTTTCCTACAGTCCTTCCTTGCCGTTGGAGTATACGTCGGCTGCACACTTTGAAAAATTGCTTTGGAAGTCGTCCGCTGTTCATCAACAGTCCTACCTTAACGTCTTTGTTTCAAGTCTACTTTAGCCATCACTCACTCAACCTATTGTAGTCTCCCTTGTTTTCATACAGGACCCTGACTTTAGATCTTATCTTCTGAGTTTCCAACTGCATTCCAAATTCAACCACACTACAATCTTTCCGACCAGCAGGATCTCTTACTAAGAGATCATTAATTATTCCTGTCTCATAACACAGGTCGAGACCTAGGATAGATTATTCTATTGTTGGTTCCGTTACGTACTGTTGAAGAAAACTATTGTGGATACATTCAATTAACTCCTCCTCACGCTACCCTGACTGACCTTGTTCAACCAATCGTCATGTAGATTAAAATCACCCATAAAAATTGCCGTATTATTTTTACAGACAAAAATATTACTTCATTGCATGTTGTCCACCCTAATGTGATGCTGTTATTTGGTGGCAGACTGACCGTGCCTATCAGTGACTTTTTAGAATTTCTAATTTCTACCGAAATGAATTCAATCTTATTCTTCATAGAACCTACATCTTCTCTCACAGTCGCCCTGATCCTTAAATATGAGAGCTACACGATCCTCCTTACCTTCTTTTCTGTTACTGTGAATCGTCTGATACACCTGAATATTAAACTCCCAGTTGTGATAAGCGTCAAACATGTCTCTGTAACGGCTACAAAAGCGTATTGGTTGTCGATGGTTTGTGCCATTAACTTATCTACCTTGTTTCAAATGCTGAGAGCATTCAGGCAAAGTGCCTTTATGGTAGTTATTACACCCTCTTTTTTGAATTGTAACATCTCTATTAATAACATCTCCTGAGTTGTCCATCCTTTCAACTTCTTTCATGGGTCTGCCATGTAGTTAAACTCTGCCCATATGCAATCCTGCTGCTTCCCTGTCGTTAGCCCCTCCCATCTCCCTCCACCTTTGCACTAGTTTGAATTTCAAGTGACCACCCTATTTGCCCATTTCGCTGCAACACTGGTTCCATGTCAGTTCAGATGGAGACCGTCCAATTAGAACAGATACTCCCATTTCAAACCGGATGCCAATGTTCAACGAAACGGTACCTCTCTTCCCCACACCACTGCGTAAGCCATGTGTTTACTTCCCGTTTTTTTAATCGCTAAGCAAAGTTGCACGTGGCTCAGGTAGTAACCCGAAGATTATAAACCTTGAGTACCTGTTTCTTAATTACTTTCCGAATGCTTGATAATCACCAAACAGGTCATTCCCTCTAGCCGTGCCTGAGTTGTTTGTCTCAAACTGAACCACAGCAACTGTATCCTCCTCCTCCGTCCTCTCCAATATATTTTCAAACTGTTCAGAAGATGTCCCTCACCCGATCTCAGGACAGACAATACACCATGAGAGACCTGTTTTCCTGCTTACAATGGTTACGATCTATCCCCCAATTAGAAAATTCCTGACAGCTATCACTTTACTTTTGTTAACCCAATTTTTCTCTCTGAATTCTCTGCCATATTGCTCCTCTCACGAGTGATATTGATACAGAACATCCACTGAGAACATTACCTCCGTCATCTGATTCCAGACATTAATTACCACCGTGGTCCTCAGTGGTAATTAATGGACTATGTTCTTTCTCTGGTTTTAGTTGGATCCTGTAAATCCTAATAATATATTCATTTATTACCATTTAGTTCCTCAGAGATCATACTTTCATGTCTGTTTTATTTCCTCTTAACTCATTGTTAAGTTTTCCCTTCATCATTCTGTACCCCTTTATACTTTTTTGCTGTTTCAGCCCACAGTATAGACGATAAGGATGTATAGGACTCACTGGTTTTGAGGGTTTCACAATTTTTATTTAATTGGAAATCCTGATCCTGTACTCTCCCTATTTCATTCTCGAATGTGCAAAATTTCTGAACAGGCTTATCGAAAAAAAGTCTTCTTCCAGTCCACTCTGGCCAAAACTCACATGCCGTTATTTAAAGCAGCCTTTTTCTGATTTAGATCTTAGATTTCAGGCCCATTCTCGTTTTTGTTTTCCATACAAATCTGGATTATAACAGAATCTCTAATCACCAGCATCTGCAGTCCTCAACTTCTTGATTAAAATGGATGTTTCAACTACTGAATATATTTTAAGAACTCTCCTTCATCTAAACCGTTCACGTTATGATTATTCCAATTAATAAAGAGATAGTTGAAATCACCACTCCAGCTCCATATGAATTTGACAATTCTTCGAAATGTACCCATATATATACTCATTTGCTTTTTTCAGGAGTAGTAGAGGGCATACAGTACATTCCATAGTGATGGAATTGCTCCTTCTTGATTTGCTTTTCATTACATTTAAATGGGTAACTTTACTTGAGGAAATCCTCTTGCTTTATCATTCTGCATTCATGGCAATTTATTACTGATGAATATTATGATTTGACCTGTGTTTTTTTACTGCCTCTCTGTCTCGCTTGAATCCTGTACATTCGGGAATATTGATCTGCCAATCACTTTACTTGCCTCCAGTGACATTAATGACTTCAATTCCTGTCTCTTAACTTTTGACATCAAATCCTTGTTGTTCAGGCCCCTTGTTTGAAAATATGAACCATCCAATCTTAACAATCTCAATTTTGCTTCACCATGACTGGATTTCTGCTTATTAGACCCTCCTGACATATTTCCGGACTGCATCTTCTAGATCTTACTCTCTACTTCCCCTGACGGCACATTCCTCCGGATCCCTCTCCCCTACATCTTAGTTTACACCTGCACCAATAGCATGAAAAAACGTTACAGTAGGGATGCTGTTCCCATTCTGTTTAAGTTACAACTGTTCTACCTTTGCTACTACCTGCCCAATAATTGTCACAATGGCCCAGATAGCAAAAGCATCAAGGTAAACGTTGCATGAACTAAAAACAGAAGTATAAAGTGGTCGCATAGAGATAGACCTATGATGCCCATTGATGATTTGCAAAAGTTTGAGTCAAATATAAATAAAAGTATTTATATAAAGATATAAAAATAAAAATATGAATAAAATCCATTAGTGGGACAAAGAAATGCAAAGGACTGACGAGATAAGAAGAGGGGGTTGATGAGGGTGTTTGGGGGAATATTCATCGTAGTAGAGCAGCCAAAAAAACTGCACAATCCTTTGAAAAATAGATTCTTGAAAGAGCATCAGAAAAACGATAACATTCTTGGTTGAAAAATGTGGTGCTGGAGAATCCCGAGGAGTCGCGGATGCTGCTTGGCCTGCTGTGTTTTTCCAGAACCACATTTTCCGACTCTGGTCTCCAGCATCTGGGGGCCGTCCTCACTTTCTCCTAGTTGATAATAACATTCAAGGCTACGGATCGTATACTCAAAAATGAGAAGAGTGAGTAGACTGTAGTTATTATTTTCTGGGTGATTGTATGTTTAAATGTGTTACGACATGAGGTAAAACCTACCCCCACTCCCTCCCTCCAAGTTCACTTAAATCAGCAACACAGAACCGATTATCTCCATTCGGTAATCTGAAACTTCGAGAGATTAAGAACTGTCCCAAAAGTCACTATTTGAAGGTAGAGTTAGCAACATTTTTTTTATCTAATAGCGAAAATTAATTCACAAGTTTTTGCAACTCAATTATCTATGCATACTTTCTTGCCCTCCACAATACTGGTCTGATAAGATACCTGATTAAGATTTGCTGAAACATTCAAATTTCAAAATAAAAGCTAAGTGTTGAATGTTCTCTTTGTACCTTCCTCTGTAGATTTGCTCTCCAGATTGGTGTCAATGCTTTTTTCCTGTGCAAACTCATTCTTTCGACAGGTACCTCTCAGAGAGTTCTGACTGGCAGCTTACATCTGTTCGTCTTTTGGCAGTGCATTCTCAACTGTTCAATTCTTTTCCCCCTGTTTTTTTACCCAAAAACATCGGATAATTTCATGGTTTTGATATTGCCTTAATTCCAATTTCAAAATTGATTGGGAATTGGTGTCTTGGGACATAATGCAAACTGATTGGCCGAATTTGAATTTTCTTTCGTCTCATAGCAACCCACCCAATGCTAGTTGTTCTGACCAAGCGTTACATTGTTACTTTGTTCTGGAATCTCTGTGCCTCCAGAAGTCCTTGTTAGCTTTCAACTATCTTAAAGGTACAGTACCACTTACAACAACAATGATTGCCACAGAAACAAATTCGTTTCAAGTCACTTATTATTTCAGGAACTTGGAAAAGTGAAATATTACTCGATGAAATCACAGAAACACAAGCTCACGCGGAAATGATGTGTATTACTTCATACTTAATATCGCGCAAGAAGCATTCATCATGCAATACTTATCACACAGTTTACATTACAACAGCCTGCAATGGAGGCCAGTCAATGTGAATGTGTGATCCAGGAAGTTAGAACACAATGAAGAGTTTGGATTCCCACACTATGTTTCATTGAGGTTGTAAATAAAATATATCAAGTTTCAGCTTGATGAATCCCCATCAGAACTGGAAAATGTTTGAGATTTCACTTTGTTTAAATGTGGAAATGGAGACTTGAGGAAAGTATTCAAACGAAGGCAAAAAAACCCACAAGGCTCTGGTTAGGAAGAAAGGTAGGAGTGATTATTTGTGGTGAAGGATGAAAGCACAACAAAAATATCTGGACGTTGTAATATTCTGCAGAATGCATCAAATTTGCGGGATTCCTTCCTGGAACAACTATTGGGTCAAGTGAAAACAAGTAGGGGAATTTGTCTCATAACATTCTTCTTTTCAAGAATATCGAAATACTTCTCTGCATTAAATGTATCATTACATCTGTATCATTAATGCACATCAGAATTGAAGTATGCAGACAGTGTGCCTTACAAGACTCGACAATCCGAACCTCCAGTTTCAGAACCACATTCTTTAAAAACCCTTTGGTTTTCTAACAGTGCCATGTCGTGAAATGTCATTAATTCTTCCTTAGCCAACACGTAGCTCGGTTTCATCAACAATTTCGTCATTTCCTTTTCCCCACCCCAAAAAAACATACTTGGCAAGTTCTGAAACACAACAAATGCATGACCTATGCCACAGTAGAATGTAAAGCTTAGAACTTGGGCCGGCATGGTGGCTCAGTGGTTAGCACTGCTACCTCATAGTGTCAGGGTCTCATTCCCGCCGGAGGCAACTATTTGTGTGGAGGTTGCAAATTCTTCTTGCGTCTGCATGGATTTCCTCCCAAAATCCCAACGACGTGCAGGCCAAGTGAATCATCCATGCTAAATTGCCCATACTGGAAGGTGCATTAAGTCAGGTGTAAATGTAGAAAGATTGTCTGGATGGGTTTCTCTTTGGAGGGTTGGTGCACGCTTGTTTGATCAAATGGCCTGTTTCCACACTGCAACGAATCTAATATAGAAAAACATACGAAGGCCCTTCAGCCTACTCGATGTATGCTGTCCATGTCGTCATTCTAAACATATGCCATTTGTCTGCATATCGTCTATTTCTCAATTCTCTGGCTTTTCATGCATTTGTCCAAATAATTCATTGATGTCCCTATTGTATCTAATTCTAACATTTACTCTGGCAGCATGTTCCAGGCCATGTCCACGTGCTGTGTAAACGATGTTTCTTGCATATCCGTTTTTATTGTTGCCTTAAAACTATGCAGCCTACTATGTGACATTTCTACACGAGGTAAAAAGGCTCTGACTATCGACCCTATCAATTCACCTTATCATTTTGCAATCTATCAGGCTTTCCCTTGGCCTCTAAAACTCTTGATGTCCTTCGTACAAATACGTCCCTCTTCGACTGATAACTGATGGATTGTGATCCGTGAAATATCCTGGTTACCCTCTCGCACATTTTACAAACACTACATATCCTTTAATATATTGTTGCAAACAGAACCGCACACAATACTTCAATGCGGCTCAAATCTTATATGCTTACAATATGACTGGCCAACTATCCCAGTGAAGGATCACACTAATGAAGGTAAGCTTTACCACCTTATGCACTTGTGTTGTCACTTCCGGGTAGAAATTGTATTCTTCATCACAAAACAATGAAAAAGGAAATCTGAATTAAGTTTGGTAATCGTCAAAGTCAATTCAATAAAATCTACAATTAAGTTTAGATTTAATTAGAATTAGACTATTGAAATGGATGTCATGTAACCAGTTAAAATAGCTAATCTAATTCAGTAACATGCTTCTTCAAAGGAAATCTGCCTGTCATACCGGGCATGGTGTACATGTCACAAAGGATATATAAGCAATACGGTTGAATCTGAAATGATCTATGAAGCCGCTTAGGATGTCAGTCACATGCGGAGATAGTTGTCCAGTATAATAGGATTTAGATTACTTATTGAGAATTAAATTATTCGCTTTTAGTGTGTGGTAATATGTACATATCACCTACACATAAAAACACACATATCACTTTGTTTCTAGATCACAGTTAACTGTCAGAATGAATATGTGGTATGACTAACAATGGTAGCCCAACTGATTGTCAATAAAGAGTAATAATAATAATGTTGGATTTAATCATTTCCTGACAATTTTGTCATGTGAAATTTATTTGAAAACTATCACCCCTAATCTGGAAGTTGTAGAGCTCATTAAGCACGCGACATGGTTGATTCAGGATCTGAGCTGTCACTAATATCTTTGAATTTCTTTGGTCGAGATGGGCTAATGTGATAATTTCACTTTTATTAAGATGGAATGCATCACTTGGCTATGCTTGGACAGAACATATTGGGCTGAGTAATATCCGAACTGGCAAGGTTTGTCAGAATTTTGAACCCCATCAACCACAACAATCTTGTCTGATTCGTGCTTTGTCAGTTCTGAGATTTCCGGCTGGCTGCCATTAATTTCAGATTAATTTGAATTCTTCAATGTTGTGAATTTTAAATGTCTTACTCCAGGTCATGGGTAATTGCATATGCGTTTCCTGATCTCGCTCATCCATATGAGCCAAATGCAACAGAATTTGTTCCTTTTGGCAATTTCATCAGAAATTGAGCATTGTTGAGACGATGGTAACAGTTTGTACATCACACCACTTGTTATGAACCCTCCTATCATATTACTAAAGACAAACAATTGGACAAATTGATCTTGCCGCTTTGTTTATCGAGTAATTGTCAGCTTTGCCCGGGCAATACACTGATGCAAGTTTGGTCAGAATGCATGTCAACCTCAAGCATGATTTTAGACATTGGGATTGATTCAAGTTTCTGCTGTCAGGACTATAACCACTGGCATCAGCAATATTACAACGTCCAATAATAAAGGTTTTATTGCATAAAAATCGAAAAAAAAGCAACTGCGGATGCTGCAAATCAGAAACAAAAAATAGAAATTGCTCGAAAAGCTGATCAGGTCTGGCAGCATTTGTGGAGACAACTCACATTTAAAATTTCGGATTTATTGATCCTTCCTCAGAACTGATGGCTCCTAGGTCAGATAATATGCAGAAGACCGTCTAGGGGAGGGGGTAAGGAGTAAAGGAATAGAAACTGAAGAAAGAGAAGAAACGTTGAACGAACTGATATGACCCAGTAATGTGACTCGGAAGTTTACAAACCTGCCGCCCTTGGTCAATCAAGCAGCTCTGAGCGATGCGGAAAATGCTCCGTGCTTCTGCAACTAAAAATCACAAAGTCGTCCATGTGCACCAGTCAACTGGATTTTCCAGAAACATCTTTCTTGGTAAGTCTTTGCATTGTGATTGATGCATTTTTCATGTCAAATGGTATGCCTTTAGATTGGTATAATCCGTTACATGCCTCAAATACCAAATTGTCGTCTCTCTTTCAGATAAATGTACCTGACAGTACTTGTTAGGTACGTCCAGATTGTATTGCCAGTTCAATAAAGACAGGAAGTATTGTGGGTTGCACACAATTTAAATGCAGCCTTTCATCTAGAATTAAGGAATATACAGGCCAAGAAACAGAATCTTTCTTATTGGTTTCGATTTTGCAACGATGCGGCTGATTTTTTCTGTACCTGCATTATGTGTTAGGAAAGCCACAGGAAGAAATAAAACCATAGCCTTTGATGCCAATTCCGACATTTCAAGAAGCTTTTACACATGATTGATTTTGTGTGTTGCCTCCATAAAACCAAAAATGGGAATCACAATTTGCAAACCGTAATGGATTTGTCAACCAGGTTTTCAGAGATAATTCCATTATGGAATGCCAGGGTACAAAAAGTTGTGACGGAGTCGCTTACTTTCTTTACCCTTCATGGATTAGTAAGGAAGCTTCAGTCAGACTAAAGGTTCAATTTCAAAGCCGTTCATTTTAAGGAGGTTATGGATAGTTCAGACATCATGCACTTTCCGTCAAGTGTACACCATCCTGAATCTCAGGGACTATTGTAAAGATGGCAGCAGACCCTAAAGGTCACTTGGGGACTTATTGCCAAGATTACCTAAATGATCCTATTTATGTCATTTACATTTAGAGATACTTCTTATGAATGGACTCTGTTTACTCCACTCGAATTGACGCAAAAGTAAGAAGGACTTTAAAATTAATTAATTGAAAAGTTGCCAGGTCCGACGTCAGACAATCCAATGTTGGATTAAAGACCTGAGGTGAGAGAAAGATTCAACAGAGTAGCTGGATTAGCTAGACAACATTGGATGGTGCCACAGTACCGAATGAAGCAAGAAGCAGATAAAAATATTCAAAATGCATATGTTTGTCAATGAAGAAAAAGTACTTGTACTGTTAGCAGTGTCAGCAGAATCCTTCAAAACAAGATTGAGTGATCCTAACAGATTGAGAAGAATTTAAATTAGATGAATTATCTGGTGAAGACGCCAGATAGGAGAAAAGATTTTCAAGTATATCGTTTGAACATGGTGAAATTGTACTATGACAGGGGAAAGAATTCGAGGAAGCAGGTATTGTTTGCTGCACTCAGAGTGAGTAATCAAGTCAGGATAATTTGATGTGCCACTGAATAAATTGAAGGATGCGGAAGTCCTTAGGGAATTGGATAGGTATAGGCACAGAGAACTAAATTGAATGACTTATTACAGTGCTATGGGCACTTATGTGGAAATGGAATATGGTGGACTAATGCAACAGTGGCTGAGGTTGACTTAGGGATAAAACAACACCCTTACAGGTTCAATCCTTTGAGAAAAATACGCAGTTTCAGAAGTAAGTGGAAGATTATACAGATGAACCAATGGAATTTGCCAATCCTGTTGTTTACGAGATGTGATGGTACTGAACGTTTCTGGATAGGGTATCTGTAGTTCAATGCCGTGACTAAAACTGACGTAGAACCAATTCCCAGAGTGAAGAATTGCATCAAGAAATCTGGGCAGGATGAGTACATCAAAAGTTGGACTTAGTTTGCTGTTAGTGGCAATTTAAAACAGAGCAAGAGGTGTTTCTAGTTTTGTGATCCCAAATAGGCTTTATTAATTTAAAGTAATACTTTTTGAAATGAAACATGCAAGAGCTAGTTTTCAAAGGCTTATGAACAAAGTTGTTGCAGGGTTGACCGATTGTGCTGTCTACATAGACGCTTTTAGTGATCTTTAGCCATTTGTGGAAATATAACATGAAACATTTGGCAGAAATCTGTGAAAGACTACAGTCGGAGACATTGATCATAAACTTGCGAAAAAAGGATTTGTGAAGGTGGAAACGGCGTTCTTGGGGCACAGCTTCGGAAATGGAGGGGTAATACTGAGGAGCATGAAGGTAAAGGCCATCGAGGAATTCCCAAGACCAGCCTTGAAGAAGGAAGTGCTACGATTTTTACAATTAAGCGGATTCAACAGAAAATGTGTTCCAAACATTAGCAACATTTTTTTAGTTCTCAGTTCGGGGGTCATCGTCCACTTCATAATAACGTGGATTTTACTCCAGCATGCAATAATTTTACCAAGACCTTGCTAATATTGAATACAGTTGCAGCATCACTTTCTGGCAGTTAAAATCAGTGCCTCGATTAACGAAGGCAAAAATATCATGTGTCTTCTTGAACAAGTCATACATCTGTCCTGATCACAGACTCACTATGCAGAACCACTCAAACCAATCGAGCGGGACAATCTGGTAGGACAAGGGCAGTCTCACATTGAGACACTACTCTCGACAAATATCTAAATCGTGTTGTATTCTCTCTTTATTCTCCTGAATTATCTCATGTGTTCTGTATTATGATTTGGTCCATCTATCCTTGTAGATAGGCTTTTGGTTCCTCCGCGTGCCTTAGTGTACGTAGTGAACTGTACCACAATGCTGGACCAAACAGCCTTTCATGCATCTGCACAGTAACTACCGGCAACGATTTGAATTGATTCATGAGCTCATCCTTGTTGATAATGGTCCAGGTTCGAATTAGCAAATGCGGATGATCGCAAGAAATCTTTGGAGAAAGTTGGCGATATTTGTTTGATTCACTGTCAAGGCTTTATACATAATACTGAATAGCTATTTATGTTGCATTTAAAGGAGATGATCTCATTTCAGACGAGAATGCAGACCCTCTCTTTCAGAAGCAGTCTCTCTCTCTTACACACGAATACACATCCACACACATTTTCACACATTCTCTCGCACAAACTCTATCAAACATTTCCTCTGTATCACATAAACAGATTAGGTCACACGCAGTCTCTGTCATTCTGTCTCTCACACACATGCCATCACATGCGTACACTATCAGACATGCAGAAAGACCTGCTCACTCTCTTCCGCAAACAGTCACTGACACACGTGAGCAATTCCTGCCACTCACACATATGCTGGCGTTTATCCAGACGTTAGTGTTTTCAACTTTAGACATTCATTTTGGCGGTTCATGAACACTTAACTGCAGCTAGATCTTTTCAAATAATTCTTGGCAAGTCTGCTCTCGGTCCACTTGATCAGTGAATTGAGAAAAATCGTGGGCTCAATGTGCAATTTAATGACAATTTTCTGGAATAATGGGATCTTCACTTTCAACGTTTCTCCCCCTGAGGGTTAACACTACAGTACATTGTTGAGGATTGTGGACTATCGTGGCTGTTCGGGCCATGTGTCCTGTTAGCAGATTTTTCAAATCTCCACCCTCACCGCTTTACTTCTGGGAATTTAAGTTGAAGGGACTTTTATACAAATTGATAAAATGTTTAATTTGCATGTTGATTCCCAGAATAGTGAGGACCTTGTGGGAAATCACTGAAATTTGATAAAAAATGAAATGTTTACGTCATTTGTGAATGGAATGGACACATAACCTGATGCAAATTACCTTGACAGGGGTAAAGCGCACAAAATGTATCCTTCACTCTCAGAAGAAGTTTTTGGGCCTTAATGTAGTGCAAAATAAAATGTGAGTGAATGGACTCAAGACATAGAGGGAAAGGCAAACGTATATGAATTCGAACCAGATTAAGTAAACTAATTATTCGAAGCCAATGCAACACCAGAAGCTCTTCGAACTCTTAGAGAGGTTAAGACCTTTGGTGAAAGTCAAATCTCACCACCAGGCAGAGTATTCAAAAACGATTCATTGTAACTGCTGAGCAGGACAATAACCCCATGCAGGTCATGGGTTACTCTCTGAAGGTAAATATTTTAGTTTCACGTCAAGCTCATAAATTGGAAACGAAGCTTAGTACACACAGTGAATAATTGGCAGCTGGCTTAACTGCAATAGAAACAAAGAAGCCTGGTATTTAGAAGCGGGAGCAGGCAAATCATTCCTCAGAGCCCGCTCTGTTGTTTAATATGATCAAGGCTGATCTTATCCTTGTCTCAACTCCACTACCCTACCTAATCCACATAGCTCTTTATGACGCATTTCATCTGGAACACATCTATTTCTTTCTTGCATCTCTTGATTGATTCTGCCTCCATTGAACTCTGGGCCAGTGAGTTCCAGATTCACAAAACCCTGAGAGTGAGGTTTCGCAACATCTCGGTTTTGAACCTAACTCCTCTCACGCTATCTCTATGACCTCCTGTTTGAGATTGTAATACAAGGGGGAAAATCTGATCAACGTATCCAGCTTATGAATGCCCTTTAACTTTTAAATACCCCAATCAAATCGGCTCAAATTCTTCTGAACTACAGCGAATACAATCCCAAGGCATTTAAACCCTCATCGTATCACAGCCCGTTCATCCCTGGACAATAATCGGATAAAACTCCTTTGAACGGTTTCCAGTACACCACATTTTTCTTCAAACGAGGAGACCAAATATAGACACAATATTTCAAGTATGCACATAGTAAAGCCTTATAAAAGCATAACAAAACTTTATATTTATAATGCTATTTTTTCGTAACAAATGCAAAAAATCAATTTGTACAGATTGTAAACAATTGGAACTGTGAACTGAAACCTATGACATACCAATAGTTTACAGTTCGCTAACAAAAGAAGGGACCATTTACCCAGAGTCTCTGCTATCTGTCAGGCAATCAATCCTCTTTCCCAGTGAGTACTCCATCTTTAGCACCCTGGGATCGAACCTTCTGCTTCAGTCTTCTGTCCAGTAGTTTGTCAAACACCTCGTGGATCTCCAGGAATATTATGTCAACCATATGCCCATTACCCACCTTGCTGCTGACATCCTCAAAGAAATCCAGCAAACTCTAAAGCGCAACATACCCTTCATGAAAGCGTGTTTCATTGGTAAATTGAGTTTTGCTTTTCTAAGTGTTCTGTTAACTCCTCTTTTGTGATTGACTCCATCCACTTCCCTATTACAGAGGTCAACATAACTGCTTTTTAGTTCATCTATCTCCTCTATTGAAAAAGAATATTCCCAATAACTAAACACTCACTGTAAACAGTCTCATAGTGGATCGAGGCTGATCTGCACTCATCCCAATAGCTACTGTCTTCGCTGCTGCATCTAGTCTCACAGCGATTCTGTTCTCACCTACACACCTCCCAGTAACTACACACTGACTGTAAAATGTCTCACAATGATTCTGGCTTGGCCGACAGACCTCCCATAGGTATGCATTCCCTTTAAAGAGTCTTCGTGATCTTGCCTCATCTACGCACTTCCCAGTAACTATATGCTGATTGTAAACAGTCTTACAGTGATTCTGGCCTCATCTACACACTTTCCAGTAACTAGACGTTCGCTGTGAAAGAGCCTCACTGTGATTCGATGCCTATCTACACACATCCCAATAACTATACGGTCACTGTGAGGAGTATCACCGTGATTAGGACCTCATCTCCACCCCTCGCAATAACTATAACCTGACTTTAAATAGACTCATTGTGATTATTGTCTCATCTACGCACGTCCCAATAACGATATGCTGATCGTAAAATATCTCATAGTGATTCTGTCCTGATCTGCAACACCTCCCAATAACTATGCACTGGCTCTATAGGGTCTCACAGTGATTCTGGCAGCATCGACGCAACTCCCAATAATATTTGTTGACTGCAAAGAGTCTTGCAGTTATTCTGTCCTAATCTACACACCTCTCAATAACAATACAGTCAATGCTGAATGTAACGAATTTCATAGCCATTTTGGCCTCATCAACTCAATCCCAATAATTATAAGCTCACCGGAAAGAGTCTCCCAGGGATTCTGGGCTCATCTGCACACCTCCCAATACCAAATGTTGACTGTAAAGAGCCTCTCAGTGATTCTGACCTGATCTGCAACACTTGGCAATACCCAGAGAATTAGAGCTTCACACTGATTCTGCTGTCATCTACAAATCTTTCAATAACTATACGCATACTGTAAAGAGTCTCATAGTGATTCCGGCCTCACCTAGATACTCCGAATAGCTATACACAGATTGTAAATCGTCTCAGAGTGATTCGAGCTATCCACAAACCTCCCAATAACTATGTGCTGACTGCGAGAGTCTTGCAACGATTCTGGTCTCATCTATGCAACTCGCACGAACTATGTGTTGACAGAAAGGACTCTCAAAGTGATTCTTTGTGATCTACACACCTTCCAATAGCTATTCACTGACTGTAAAGAGTCTCACACTGACTCTTAGCCTGATCGATACGCTTCCCAATCGTTGTGCTTTCCCTCGAATTTGGGAATGGTGGGTTTCAATCCGATGATCCACTTATGGGCTCTCAGGTGGGTTATGAGTTCAAATATGGCTTTGAAAGTTCTTCCACATTCAGGGCATGTATTCCAGGTGGCAGATCGAGCTTTGGGTGTTACTACCTTGTTTTCTGGTTTCTTCTCTTTTCTTC
This sequence comes from Chiloscyllium punctatum, assembly GCF_047496795.1. Taxonomy (NCBI): domain Eukaryota; kingdom Metazoa; phylum Chordata; class Chondrichthyes; order Orectolobiformes; family Hemiscylliidae; genus Chiloscyllium; species Chiloscyllium punctatum. Next base: position 12,019,978 of record NC_092781.1, on the reverse strand, counting down.
TAATTCTGCACATTTGTTGGCTTCGAAAGTTGATGTTCCTTCTCGGGTGATGGTTTGCCAGAGTTTCCTGCATTTGTTTCCCAGATGTGCATATGAGTGTTACATTTCTTCATCTTGGTTTTTAAAATGTCGTTGAATCTCTTCTGGAGTACGCCTGTCTTTGGTTTGCATTCTTTCAAGCTAGGAGTAGAAGATTTGATTCAGTAGATGTTCATCTGTCATCAAGAAAACATGACCACTCCATCTTAACTGGATCTTAATAAGGTAGGCTTTAATGCTTATTGTTTTTGCCTCATTCAGCACGCTGATGTGGGTTTTTTCTATCCTTACAACGATTATTCAAGATGTGTCAGAGGCTATGTTGATGGACCTTTTCAGATGCCTTCAGATGTGGTCAGTATGTTGTTCAAGTTGCTGATGTACACAGGATCGTTGACATCACCACCACTTTCGCAGCAGAGAGCGGCGGGAGCTGGGCGGAAGTTCAGATGGAGCGCAAAGCCGATCGGGAAGCTAAGTGATTGTTTCTTTAAACAACTTACCTCGACGCCAACGGTCTTTTCGCAGCAGAGAGCGGCGGGAGCTGGGCAGAAGTTCAGACGGAGCGCAAAGCCGGTCGGGAAGGTAAGTGATTGTTATTAGAGTGGGTGTGTTCTAAACCCCAGGTCCTACAAAGTAGGGTCTCCCTCCCTCCCTCCTCCTCTAACCTTAATTAAGAGTCCACAGACTTGCCATAGGAAGAGGGTCTAAGGAAGTTTAGATCGAAGAGTGAGGCTTCAGCTCAGGAATCTTGATAAGGAGGTTTAGTAAAGAGATTACGCCACAGTTGAAGAGGGTGAAGACATGACTGCTCAGCTGGTTCAGTGCGCTACGTGTTTGATGTGGCAGGTCAACGGCTCTGGTGTGTCTGGCTCGTATATGTGTGGAAAGTATGCGCACATTCAGCAATTGACCGAGCATATTGCAGCACTGACGAAAGAACTCGAGGACCTTAGGCTCATCCGAGAGAACGAGATCTTTCTGGACAAGACCTTCAGTGATGTTATTACAACAATCATGCCAGAAGAGAGCAAAAGATTGCAGACAATGAGGAAGGCAGAGAGGAGACAGGTGCAAGAGACGCCGGGAGAAGTACCTGTCAGGAGCAAGTTGAAGCTTTTGGAAACAGTAGAGTCTGATGACACTGCCAGTTCGCAAGGCGGCCATGCTTTTCAATCAAAGGTTGCCGCAGAAGCAGAGCGGAAGAGTCGGACATCGCACAGAGCCGTGGTAATAGGGGACTCCATCGTGAGAGGTACTGACCGGGGTTTTTGTGGCAGCAGACAGGATTTGAGGGTGGTGTATTGCATTCCTGGTGCTAGAGTGAAAGACATCGCGGACAGAGTGCAGGACATCCTCAAGGACGAGGGTGAAGAGCACGAGCTGGTTGTACAACTCGGCACAAATGATGTCGGGAAGAAGAGGAGGAACATACTACAGCGAGACTTCGGAGAACAAGGAAGAAGGCTAAAAAGCAGGACGTCCAAGGTGGTTATCTCCAGTTTGCTTCCAGTTCCTCGGGCAGGTGTGGCCAGAAACCGCGAGATAATGGACTTGAACGTGTGGTTAGGGAACTGGTGCAGGAAGAAAGGTTTCAAGTTCTTGGATCACTGGGGTATATTTTATGGTAACCATAAATTCTACAAGAGAGACGGCTTGCACCTTAATAGATCAGGGATCAGCATTCTGGCAGGCAGGTTTTCTGCTGCAACACCGCTACATTTAAACTAAGCAGCGGGGGGGGGGCGGGGAGGGGACAAGCTGGATGTTTAAAAAGGAAATTGAAGGGGTAGTTAGAACAAGAGAAGTCAAGAAAGACAACTGTGTCAAGGAGGCAGAAAACTGGAAAAGGCATCATGCTGTAAAGTTGAGTGAAATAAGGGTTGAGGGGAAGGGTGAGAGCAGTAACAAATTAAAAATTCTATATATGAATGCAGGAAACATTAGACACAAGGTGGATGAGCTTGAGGCTCTTTTGGAAATTGGCAGATACGATATTGTGGGGATAACTGAGACGTGGCTTCATGGGGACAGGGCCTGGGAAATGAATATTCAAGGCTACACATGCTATCGTAAGGACAGACTGACGGGCAGAGGGGGTGGGGTGGCCTTGTTGGTAAGGGAGGCATTCAGTCCCTTGCGCGGGGGGACCTAGAGTCATGGGATGTAGAGTCAGTGTGGACAGAGCTTCGAAACACTAAGGGTAAAAAGACCCTCATGGTAGTCATCTACAGGCCCCCAAACAGTAGTCTGGATGTCGGATGTAAGTTGAATCAGGAGCTGAAATTGGCTTGTCGCAAAGATGTTACTACAGTTGTTATGGGGGATTTTAACATGCAGGTAGACTGGGAGAATCAGGATGGTATCGGGCCTCAAGAAAGAGACTTTGTGGAGTGCCTCAGAGATGGATTTTTAGAGCAGCTGGTGCTGGAGCCGACCAGGGATAAGGCGATTCTGGATCTGGTCTTGTGTAACGAACCAGAATTGGTCAGTGACCGCGAAATGAAGGAGCCATTGGGAAGTAGTGACCATAATACAATAAGCTTCAATCTGCAATTTGAGAGGGAGTGGGTACAATCGGAAGTGACAATATTTCAGTTGAATAAAGGGAAATATGGAGCTATGAGGGAGCAACTGGCCAAAGTTCAATGGTGCAATACCTTAACAGGGAAGACCGTGGAGGAACAATGGCGGATATTTCTGTGTATAATGCAGAAGTTGCAGGATCAGTTCATTCCTAAAAGGAAGAAAGATCCCAGGAGGAGACATGGGCGGCCGTGGCTGACGAGGGAAGTAAAGAAACATATAAATTTAAAAGAGAAAAAAGTATAACTTCGCGAAGATAAGTGGGAAAACTGAGGACTGGGAAGCTTTTAAAGAAAAACAGAGGATTAGCAAGAAGGAAATACGCAGAGAAAAAATGAGGTACGAAGGTAAACTGGCCAAGAATATAAAGGAGGATAGTAAAAGCTTTTTTAGGTATGTCCAAGGCAAAAAAATGGTTAGGACAAAAATTGGGCCCTTGAAGACGGAAACAGGGGAATATATTACTGGGAACGAAGAAATGGCAGAGGAATTAAATTGGTACTTCAGATCTGTGTTCAGTGGGGAAGACACAAGCAATCTGCCTGAGGTAACAGTGGCTGAAGGACCTGAACTTAAGGGAATTTATATTTGCCAGGATTTGGTGTTGGAGAGACTGTTAGGTCTGAAGGTTGATAAATCTCGGGGACCTGATGGCCTGCATCCCAGGGTACTGAAGGAGGTGGCTCGGGAAATCGTGGATGCGCTGGTGATTATTTTCCAGAGATCAATAGAATCGGGGTCGGTTCCTGAGGATTGGAGGGCGGCTAATGTCGTGCCACTTTTTAAAAAGGGTGGGTGGGAGAAAGCAGGAAATTATAGACCAGTTAGTCTGACCTCAGTGGTGGGAAAGATGCTGGAGTCTATTATAAAGGATGAAATTACGGCACATCTGGATAATAGTAACAGGATAGGACAGAGTCAGCATGGATTTATGAAGGGGAAATAATGCTTGACTAATCTTCTTGAATTTTTTGAGGATGTAACTCGGAAGATGGACGAGGGAGATCCAGTGGATGTAGTGTACCTGGACTTTCAGAACGCTTTTGATAAAGTCCCACACAAGAGGTTAGTGAGTAAAATTAGGGCGCACGGTATTGGGGGCAAAGTACTAGATTGGATAGAGAATTGGTTGGCTAATAGGAAACAAAGGGTAGTGATTAACGGCTCCATTTCGGAATGGCAGGCAGTGACCAGTGGGGTACCGCAGGGATCCGTGCTGGGACTGCAGCTTTTTACAATATATGTTAATGATATAGAAGATGGTATCAGCAATAACATTAGCAAATTTGCTGATGATACAAAGCTGGGTGGTAGGGTGAAATGTGATGAGGATGTTAGGAGATTACAGAATTGCCTTACACGGAAAGACTGAAGCGACTGGGCTTGTATACCCTTGAGTTTAGAAGACTGAGAGGGGATCTGATTGAAATGTATAGGATTATGAAAGGATTGGACACTCTGGCAGGAGGAAACATATTTCCGCTGATGGGGGAGTGCCAAACCAGAGGACACAACTTGAAAATACAGGGTAGACCATTTAGGACAGAGATGAGGAGAAACTACTTCACCCAGAGAGTGGTGGCTGTGTGGAATGCTCTGCCCCAGAGGGCAGTGGAGGCCCAGTCTCTGGATTCATTTAAGAAAGAATTGGATGGAGCTCTTAAAGATAGTGGAATCAAGGGTTATGGAGACAAGGCTGGAACAGGATACTGATTGGGAATGATCAGCCATGATCATATTGAATGGCCGTGCAGGCTCGAAGGGCTGAATGGCCTACTCCTGCATCTATTGTCTATTGTCTATTGTCTCTTTGTACGCTAACACTTTGGCTCAGTCCAGATAGCGCAATCATGAAAGACTCCTGTTTGGAAACATCCGTAAGTCTTTCCAGCGCAATTAGAAAGATGTTAGATATCGTCATTAAGATCAACTTTGGAGGACAGGTGACTTGCAAGATACGGAAAGTGTTCTAAGTTTTCCAGGGATTTTTTGCCATGTTGATTTGATGGTTCTATCCGATTTGCCTTAGGTGCTCACGGTTTATATATGATTTGAATCTTTATGGAATTGATGATAATCCAAGTGTCATGTACGCTTGAAAGCAGTCAGAATCTGTTGTAGATGGTTTTCAGAGAAAACGGCAACACTGTTGTCATCTGCATATCGGAACCTGATGAGCGAACTCATAGATGTCTTGTTTTTGGAATCAAGATGGGCAAGATTGAAAAGTCTGCCACCTGTTCTGTGTGCACTTTCGATTCCGAAGATGATGTAAATGATTGTCGCATTAAAGATGGCGAACAAAATTGGGGCAATCACATATCACTATTTTCCTCCTGATCTGACTTGAAAATGCTCACAGTTACTGTTGCTGGCCATAACTGTGACAAGCATGCCATTGTGGGATATAGATCCCATCTGGAACTGGGGGATTGTCCAACTTAATGCCTTTTAGGATACACAACACATCCTCTCTCCTTATGGCGACTTGACCTATAGTAATTGAATATTTATACCTAACCTCAACATCCGCCATGTCCCTCTCCATCGTGAATACTCATGCAAAGTACTCATTAAGAATCCCACGCATTTTCTCTGACTGCATGCATATCTTTCCTCCTTTGTCCTTGAGTGGGCCAACGCTTCCCCTAGTTACCCTCTTGCGCCTTATATATGAATAAAAGGCTTTGGGGCTTTCCTTAACCCTGTTTGCTAAGGATATCTCATGACCACTTTTAGCCCTCTTAATTTCTCATTACAGATTTGTCTTCCATGGCTTCATCTGTCTTTCGTTGCCTCGAACTTTTGTATGTATCCATTTTCCTCTTAGCCAGTCTCACAATTACACCTACAATCCATGGTTCCCAAATCTTGCCATTTCTATCTCTGATTTTCACAGGAAACTATCTTTCCTGAACTTTAATCAACTTCACGTTGAAAGCCTCCCACATGTCAGATGTGGATTTGCCATCTTATAATTGCTCCTAATCTACGTTCTCCAGCCACTGCTGAATTTTGGTTTTGTCGGCCTTCCCCAAATTTAGCACTAGTCCTTTACGACCACTCTTACCTTTGTCAATGAGTATTCTAAAAGTTATGGAATTGAGGTCACTATGTCCAGATTAATCCCTACTGAAACTTCAACTACCTGGCAAAGCCCATTTCTTAACAGCAGGAATGCCCCCTTCCCGAGTTGGACTATTCGCATACTGTTTGGAAAATCTTCCTAGATGTTCCTTACAAATTCTAGTCCATCAAGACCTCCAAAGATAATTCGATCCCAGTCAAATTTGGGAAAATTAATATCTCGTATCACCATCACCCTGATGATCCTACACCTTCCACTGATCTCTCTCCATATTTGAAGCTCCATCTCAAGCTTGGAGTTGTGAGGCCAGCAGTACAACCCCAGTATTGTGACTGCACCGTTACTGTTTCTGAGCTCTGCCAATATTGCATCACTGTTAGATTCCTCCATAGTGCCCTGCTTCAGGACAGATGTGATATCCCCTCTGACCCGTAATGCAACTTCTCCCTTTTACCGCACTCTATCCTGCCTGTAGTATCAATGGACTTGGATATTTAGCTTCTAATCATGCCCTTCCCTCAACCAAGTCTCAGTAATTGCAGTAACATCATTATCCCAGGTATTAATCCAAGTCCTAAGTCATCTGCCTTACCCACTACACTTCTTGCATTAAAATAAACACCTCAGAGCATTCCTATGCTCCCCGACTGCAATTGCCTTTCGTCATGTTGACTTCATGATGTAGTTCCTTACAGGCTTTAGTTACTACCTACATATTGTCCACTAACCCGCTCATTTGTTTGCTATCTCCTCCCACATCAATTTAAACTCTTCCTCAACAGCATAAGCAAAAGCACCCCCGAGGACATTGGTTCCAGTCTGGCCAGGTGTAGACCATACAATTTGTAATAGTCCACCTCTGCCAGGACCAGTCCCAATGTCTCAAAAATCTGAACCAGTCTCCCCTGTAACATCTCTGAAGCCACGCATTCGTCCTGATAGTTCTGTCATTCGTGCTCGGTCATTAACACGTGGCACTGGCAGCAATCCGGTGATTACTACCACTGTGGTCCGACTTTATAACTTGGTTCCTAACTCCCTAACTTCTGTTTGTAGGGACTCATCTCCTTTTTTCTTACCTCTTTGATTGGTGCCTATATGCACCATGAGAGCTGGCTGTTCACCATTCCCCATCAGATTGTCCTGCAGTCAATCTGAAACATTCCTCACCTGTGCACCTGGGAGGCAACATATCATTCGGGCATCTCAAATGTGACCATAGATTTGCCTAACTACGCCCATTATAATTGGAACCCCCATGACCATTGCCCTTCAAATCTTTTCCCCACCATTCTGTATAGCACAGCCAACTGGCCTGAAATTGATTAATGCTGCCTTCCCCGGTGAGCCATCTCTCCAAAACGGTAGCAAGGGAGGTGACTGTAGGGGACATCTGCACTGCCTCCAGTTCTTTCTCTGCCTTTTGGTCACCCATTACCATTCACCCTCAGGAATTCTAATCTGCAGAGTGACCAATTCACTAAATGTGCACTCTATAATCTGCTCAGTATCGCGGGTGCTCTAAAGTGGGTCCATCCACACCTCCAGAACCTTCATGCGGTCTAACAAGAGGTGTACCTGGACACACTTCTGGACATGAATGGGCCAGGGATATCAACTGTGTCGTTCAGCTCCCACAATCAGCAAGACAAGCATAACATGGGTCTGAGATCTCCTTGCATTTTTAATATTAAGCTTAATTTTTGCAGCTCGATAATTAAACAATAGATAAGTGAACATGAAAAAAGTAAACAATGCCAATCACTACAAAAAAGTTATAGAAAAGCTTAACTTATTGACATACAAGAGAGTCCTTGTTTTGTTTCGAGGAGGCAGAGAAAGGTGAGTGGATGTAGTGTCTCTGGTTCAGCCACTGCCCAAATATATCAGTTCACTCAACTTCCCGGAGTGCAATTTTACCGCTCCTGCTCAGCTGCTCACTCACTGCTGCTAAAAATGACGGCAGCTGATGCTCAAGTTTTCTCCTTTTAGAGGGAAATTTGCCTCCCCTGCAGCCCCCTTGTCCTCACTCTCACTGCTCCTGCTGCTGCTGAAAATGAAGACCACTAAGGAGTGTGAGATGCGGACGGGTCGGGTATCGAAAGTACTCACTGAGGTGAGTAGGCTGCAGGTTTTGAGGGATTAAAGTGCAGAAAATAGTGTGAGTGAGATGCAGTAACTTAGGAAAATGGGATGTGGAGACCGTGGAGTTTGAGATGTAGGAACTGAGCAAAATGTGGGGAGGTGATCGAGTCAAGTGGGATTATTGACTGTGAGGAGTGGTGCAGTGACGGAGTGAAATATGATTTAAGGACTTCATACATCAGTCACTGACGTTAAACATATCGGGGCAGCAGGTGGTGAAGTTGGCAAACCATAAATTATCTTTTACATGAAAGGATTCGAAAAAAGGGGAAAGGGTATCATGACTCAGTTGTACATTGTTTTGCTTAAACTGCAAACGAGTGTAATGTACAGATTTGTTCACTTTACGTGATGAAGGATGTTGAATTTGCCCAGGAAGGGGAGTACTTATTGGCTGCGAACCCTTCCCAACCTTTGGAAGACTCACCATGCTCACAGTTCCGATACACGGGAACAGATACCATCTGTTTCTCCACCTCAACAATCCTTCTACAACAACACCGCCCCCCTCCCCCATATATCTCGATTGAGAATAAAGAGGGAGAGACAATCATGATGAAGTCAGTGAGAGACTGTACAAAGAGCGCAGAAACGGATTCCTTTTTCTTGACAACACCCAATTTTGAAATTTACTGAGTTGGGGAATGGACCATAGCAATATCATACTGCTCCTTTGTCGCATGCAGTTTGCCTTGTGTATCAAGTTCATTGGACAAAAGGACACTTCAATTCAAAGCGCTGAATGGCCGATTTGAGACTGCAGACTGGCTCGTGGATTTGGAATGGCTTTCATGTGTCTACCATTCTCCTGGGTGGCAGCCTCAAGAGGAATGCCCCGCTGCTCTTGTATGTTAGGTTCGAGACTGAGTCTGCATGGTGCTGCAATTCCTCTGTAATGTTTTTGAGAAGAAGCCTGAACGGTCCTCCACTTATTTGGTTTCTCTTTGGTTTATTGGTGTTCTCCTCAAATACTATCTTCAATTTATATCTCATTTTATCTCACATTTTCCCTCTTCCCTGTCAGTAACTGTCTTTCTCTACAATGCTGCTATTGGCTGTCTTTTACCTCCGCCTGTTATTTTCTCATTCTATTAAATCCCTGTCCTTCATGTCTGTCCTCATTGCTTCTGCATTTCATGGTGTATCGGTTCCCTGCCAGTCCCTGTCTCTGTTTGTCTGTCCATATTTCTGTTATTCAGTCTCCTTTACCCTCTTTGATACAATTCCCTTTAATTTCCCTCTCTGATACAACTTCAGAAGATGGTCAAAATGTGAGTCAGTGAGTTACGTGGAATTTGCCCAGGAAGGGGAGTACTTATTGGCTGCGAACCCTTCCCAACCTTTGGAAGACTCACCATGCTCACAGTTCCGATACACGGGAAGTATGGAAACGTGCTGATTTCAGCAATGAGACAGAGACTGGGCATTCCCTTCTGCGACTTGACCCGGGCAAACATCTTCTCATGGGTTCTCCTATCTAATAGAAATGGACTCATCATATACCACCATCAAGTACTCCTTCTAATGAATCCTTCCCCTGCCTCTTGTAAATAGTTAGTCACCACTTAGCAGGTCAATGTTGAACAAGAGGAAACCACTTTGAGTGTCTAGTCATTCAATAATGAACACGGATTTTAACATCATCTCCACGTTCCTCTGATGTAATATCACCCACTCTGCAATCAGGAATAAACCACTTTTGCGGACAAAAGACGGACATATACTGCATCCATTGTCTTTTGGGCAAGGGAATTCTAAAGACTCACAACTGTCTGATGCAGAAACCAAAAGGTTTTCTTACCTTGATCGTAATTGTTGCACATTTCGTTCAAGATTATCTCACAAAAAGATTATCTCTTTCCAAATCTACCTCGTATAGTCGGCTGAGAATCTCACGTGTCTAAATTAAGTCACCTCTGACTCTGTTAAACTCCAGAGGAGGGAGAACCGGACTATCTGGACTTTCTTCATAAAACAAACTGAAACAGAAAATAAAACAGCCGCAAACCTTTGAGATGCAGAGAAGCTGGAAGGGCCGAGTATATTTCTCTTTCTCCATCTTTGTATCTTAAAGATTTATAGAAGCTGGATTTGGAACGAGAGGGACCAGAAATGCACTAAATGACCCTTTCCAATTTTGGTAAAGTGGACGAAAAGGACAGAAGGAAAAGAAGACTAAGTTTGCAATTTATTGAGACAAGGTGCATTTGGACTTACAAAGGTAATGTTGGAACGGGGAGGTGTGCGTATCAAAATCATATTGATACCTGCCAATAGAGTTTCTGTCGAGGACAAGGATTAGATAAAATCGTGGTGAAATTCACGAGATCATGGATCGGGTTTGTATATTTTATTACATGAGGAAATTTGTCACGTTGCTGCATAACTTGCAGATTGTGTTCACATTAGTTGGGTAATAACAGTATTAACCTTGAAAGTCGAGTGTCTCTTCTTCAGAGGCATTCTCCTTCGTTAATTCCGCTTTTTTCCACAGATGCTGCGAGATCGGGTGAGATTCAGCAGAAATGTTTCTGCAGGTTTAGGATTTCAAGCATTGAAATTTCTTTGATTTATTTTCTGAAAGTACATTTTGAGATAGCTGATTGGAAAATTAGGGGTTTAGATTACAATATAATAGAGTGAGAAAAAAATTTGTTAACCTTTATCCTGCTTCACCATGTTTTAATTAAAGTTTCTGGGCTCCTGGACTGCAAGCTTTCTATGTTCAGCCGGCAGTTACACCAAGTGACATGCACGACGAACAGTGATAGACAGATTGTCAATTATGAACAGAGTATAACACGGAATTTTGTGTGCCAGCGTTGGACTGTGTGTAACTTTTCACAAAGGCTTTGAGCAACTACCATTCTCATGAATAAGCCCATTTAACGTTGATGCGTGCTGTTCAATGATGTCTCTTCTATTTAACACTGCCCGCTGTGCCTTTCAGTTCAGAGATCGGTTGAAAGAACGTCTCGTAATTCAGCTGATCAGCCCATTCCTAACTCGAGAATTATTATTACAATATTCGTTGTTTGTTGTCGACATTCATTGAGGATGAAATTGAGAGATATGTGGACTCGTTCGAAACAGGGGATTCAATGTCAGTGTGATGGAACCACACACCTCTGGAACTTTTCAGGCAGCCTGGTGGAGAGAAACTTTGAACGGTTAATCTTCCTTTTTTTCAAGGTAACCTTTGCGGGATGAGGCAGTTGAAATTGGGAGACTTGAAAGTCAGTAGCATGCCCCTGCAGCTGAGAATAGACATCCAGAAGTTAGAAATAAATATTGCCACAGTTGTAATACAAGGATCAAAACTCTGAACTATTTTTTTATTTCTAAAAATGTAAATGCAATTTTCAAAACAGAAACAGTGCTAACTGGCATACTCCATCTTTCAAACCCAGTTGATTCTAACATTGCTGCAGTTCGTTTAACACTTTGATATGTATGGACGCAGAATTAGAGTATCAATATCCTTGAGATAGTCAATATCTGGAGGTCAACATATTGGTTTGTCTTGCACACAACTCTGCTGGGACATACCTGGAATTTGAAAGGTTGGATGATATTAATTTTCATGGATGTAGTCTACAAAGCAAGATAGATGAGTTGAATACTCAAACGAAACTATGCGGTCATAATGCCATTGTTATCACTGAAACATTATTTGAAATGGACAGCCCCATACCCAATAACACAGGGACTCCAGGTGAGTCAGGGAATCACGTTAAAGGGAAGACAGTGTCGCAATATTTATCAGGGAATGCATTACAGTATTAAGGAAGAATTGTGTTTGGAGGGCTACCCAAATCAAATCATATGGCTCAGAATTTAAAACCAACGAAGAGCAATCACATTGTTTGGAATGCACGATAGAAGCCTCTTGTAATCCGAGAGGAACAGACGAGCAGGTCTGTGGGCACATTTCACTGAACTGTAAAAGCTATATGGCAATGACAGGGGATTTCCACTTCTCCATTATTAACTGTGATATTGACAGCGTGAACGTTGGAGATGGAGCAGAAATTTTAAATTGAGTCCATTCCTTCTGCCTTCTCCTGTTCCACGGAACATATTTCTTCACACCTAGAATCCATTTTGCTTCCCTTCTCCAGTAGCGTTCAATACGCATCTGTGTTTATCTTGACAATTTAGAATGGAGAGAAAATTTCCAGTTTCTGAGCATCAGCCATCTTCCCTTCACCATAAACGTGCAATTCCTCTCTGCATTCAAACACAATCAGGATGGTCTTAAGACAATCAATAAGGCATCGTCCTGGATGGATGACCTGGACTGTTCCCATCCACTTCAATAAAATGGACACTGGCAGATGCACAGATACATTCATAGACATGCATAAACAGGCACTCAAATACATCGAAACGAAGACATATGTAGACCCACAGAGGGAGCAATGTGAACATCCATGTCTGCACGCATTCACACAAAATCGCAGAAACACACAGAAACCAACATACATACAAATAATACACAATGTAACTCATACACACAAATGCAGTTACTCTGACACAAGGCATACTTAATCACACAGCCACTATCAGTGGTTTTGCAAAGCCACTGCAAACACAGGTACACGCACAAAGACAAGGGACCAATAAAAATGAAAACATATACAGATTCGCACAAAACTGCCCACACATAGAGTTAAAAATCACACAGCACCAGGTAATATTTACACGTATGGAGTCAGCTATTACGAGGGGGCATAGCTTTAAATTAAGGGGTAATAGGTGTAGGACAGATATTAGGGGTAGATTCTTTACTCAGAGAGTCGTGAGGTCATGGAATGCCCTGCCAGTAGCAGTGGTGGACTCTCCCTCTTTATGGGCATTTAAACGGGCATTGGATAGATATATGGAGGATAGTGGGCTCGTGTAGGTTAGGTGGGCTTGGATCAGCACAACATCGAGGGCCAAAGGGCCTGTACTGCCCTGTATTTTTCTATGTTCTATATTCTATGTTCTAATAGTCCAACAGGTAAAATTGGAAGCATAAGATTTCGAAACGCTCCTATTTCATCAGGTGTTTGAAATGAAGAAGCAGAGCTGAAAAACCTCGTGCATCCAAATAAGTCTGTTGGACGATAGCCTGGTGTTGTTTAATTGTTAACTTTGTCCACCCCAGACCAACGCTGGCTCCTACACATACTGTCACACATAGACAGAGAAAAGTTTCCACACCAACACAGGCACACACACAAAGAAACATACAAATAAAAGTACATATACAGTCACACAGGTATGCATGAAGGCACGCACAACTGAAAGCAGAAACCAACAGAGTTCTTACACAGATAGTCTTGGCTTGACAAAAAGTCTTCAATCATGTACAGACAGGAAGAAACACAAACATTCTCGAGCGCATGCACATACAAAGAACGACATGGCGTTGTACTTGCACGGATATCAAAGTACAAGAATATGATTTATCAATTAGCTAAATGGACTGCCTGTAACAATGTAGGAAGGGATAAACGTCCTTGAGCTCCATGAAACACTCAGTGGTGGATAACAATTCGAATCGTTGTTCTATTACAGCAGATATAAAACAACAGCTCTCAGTTATAAAACGCATACTTCCCACAGTGAAGGAATTAAATAGGAATGATTCTGCCAAAAAAATCGCAAATTTGCATTGATTACATCACGTTTAATTACAGGTTGATCGAATCCAGTTAGCAGTAGACATAGTTAAAGAATAGTTATGAGTTCTGAAGAAGGATCACTGGGCTCGAAATCCCTGCTGTGCTCTTTCTTCACAGATGCTGTCAGACAGGGTGAGTATCTTCAGCAATTTCTGTTCTTCATACTTAAAGGGTTGTCCTATCTGTCAACCAGTAGAACGACAAGCCCTTTTGGGGGAGGCAGCAGTGAAATCACTTGGAAGAATGCGCTGTTAGTTTGCCATTGATCAGGCTTCAGTACTTGTGTTTCTTTATTAGATGAATAATGGATGAGACAGGAACTTTCACCACGCCACTAAATTGTTCTCTGAGTTTAGACTGCGTCACCACATAAATAAACATATTTTTACAGCAACTAAAATTTTGCAGCATACTTCCAACTTGTTGAAAGTTAATTTCATACACTGTTTAATACCCAGGATCCTTTTCTGTCACTGTATAGTATATGACTTCAATTACATACACTGACCATAGAAGGATAAAAACGCCAGATACACTAAAAAGTAAAATCACTGATTTCCTTCTGCATTCCATCGCTCGGTCACTGTGATTCCCTTCTTATCTCTGACCATTCAGTCCTTTACGGACTCTACTGGCCTGTAAAATGTGCCTAACTGTCAAAGTGTTAATGAATAGAATTAGAGTGAATGGCAGCAAAGGAGTTAAAACTTCTCGCACCAATCAAAGCCCATCCATCCAGAATCAGAGAATGAACTGGGTTTTGCAGAACAGAACCAGGGTATATTGTTGACTATTAGCCAAGGTTCATATACAAAATAGACAGGTATGTTTTTGAAACAGAGTAAAATGCAGATTATTGATATCACTGTGGCAGCCGTTTTCCTGGTGCAGTATTTTATTTTCATCTATTGGCAACAAATCGATCAAAGAAGAATGCAACAGTGAGCCAGACAGAGCAGTCTGTCGCTGCAGATACCAGGACAGCAATAAAACTTCACACAGGGGTGAAGTCCAAACAAATCCATTGGAAATAATAATTACTGATTTGTCTCAATATGACTTCTGTAATAATGACCAGGAGATTCGCCGTTGCCATTGCCACGAGATTATGAGAGGTGCAAGGAGAAAGGCCACAATTCCCGCGAGACATGATCACAATTCCGAGCAAATTCACTGTAAAGGCGAGAAGGGGAAAATGACAGAAAATAACTAGCATAGTTTTATTCTTTTCTGTTGTTGGCTATAAGTCCCAATTGCGAGCAGTGAGATTAATGTGTGTATCTTTTTGAGGGAGGGCAGTGTCAAAGTGGTGGAGATTTATTTTAAATAGATCTCTTAACTCCAGATCCAACAGATCTACAACGCATTCAATTCTCAGTTTGGCAGAGTCTGTACATATCGTTCAACGCCGAAAAGTAAAAAAGGGAATGGGGGTTGAAGGGTTTTACATAACTTGGTCAACGTTATGAAGTACAAGCAGTAATCACGGAAATTAAAATTATACTGAAGTCCTTTGAAGAAAACAAGAGCAGAGTTTAATCAACATGGCTAATGAATTTTCAAAACTATGTGAGTTGATTTCAATTGCCAGCACAGCAAATATCTGCAGAACAAAAATAGATTCAGACTGTCCAATAGATGTATACCATCGAAAAAGATCATTTCGTGAAATCTGCCTGTGGTCAACGACTCCCTCTTAAATATTCTAAACCGATTTACCAGTACACGTCAAGAAAAAAATCAATCAAAGTGTTATTACGGTTACTGTCTTTATGACACTTACAGGCAGTGAATTCTGATTTCTCACCACCCTCGTGGAAAAAATGTATTTTCCTCACATATGTAAATATTTTGCCTTTTACTTTGAATCGATGGACCCTGGTCATTGATCTCGCCCACAACAGAGAAAAATTGATTCTTGTTTACAATGTTTCCCCTTCATAACGTTATACATCTTACTAATGTCAAGATGAGAGTGGTGCTGGAGAAGCACAGCAGGTCAGGTAACATCCAACGACCGGAAAAATCTACGTTTTGAGAAAAAAGCTCTTCATAAGGAATGAGGGATGTCTCATTCCTGATGAAGGACTTTTGCCCAAAATGCCGATTTTTCCTGCTCCTCGGATACTACCTGATGTGCTGTGCTTCTCCAGCACTACTCTCATCTTGACTGTGATTTCCAACATCTGCTGTACCCACTTCCATCTTACTGATGTGTCGACTCAATCTCCTCTGCTCTAATGAAAACAAGCCCAGTTAGTGCTCTCTCTCTCTCCATAACGAAAACTCTCCCACCGAGTCAGAAAATATTTCACGAAAAGTGGATTTTTGTTGGAAAGAGAGAAATGAATTTGTCATCGACACGCAATAAAAAGTGTCACATTTACGATAGTTCAGCCTGCCTTTTCTGCTGAAGAGACTGTCATGTGTTTAATGTCAAAAAGTGTGGCTCGGAAAAAGCATAGCAGGTCAGGCAGCGTCAGAGAACCAGGGGAGCCGAAGTTTCGGGCAGACATCCGTCATCGGGAATGAGATGACTTTAACCTGACGGTTACCAAACCTCAGACGAAGCGCAAAGGTCAAAAAGGAAAGACGTCCACGGTAACCTCAACCTGCAGAATTGAAGCTACAGTGTAACCATCAATTTGTATTTCAACACAGCCAATCCTGACAAATAAACAAACTGATTCACATTAACTAGATTAGATTACTTATAGTTTGGAAACAGGCCCTTCGGCCCAACAAGCCCACACTGACGTGCAACCCACCCAGACCCATTCACCCCTGCACCTCACACTACAGGCAATTTAGCATTGCCAATTCAACTGACCTGCAATTTTTTTTGAGCACCAGAAAGAAACACACGCAGACACGGGCAACAACATGCAAACACTACACAATCAGTCACCTGAAGCGAGAATTGAACCCGGCTCTCTGGCGCTGTGAGGCAACAGTGCTAACCACTGTGCCACCGTGCCGCCCTCATAGCCAGTTAGGATCTGTTTTTCTATTCAACACGAGTGAGAAAAATATCGAGAAATTAAAGAACATTTGAATCCAACAATGATTTTTCACTCTACTGCACGGGAGGCCAAATCAGGGAGTAAAGCAAAATAGAGAAAAAACAATAATTGCAGGCAACTTCTTTTTTGACAAACAAAATGAGTATTGCTGAAGAAAAGGTTTTTTTTAAAGTGCGTTTCTCTTGTTCTCATCAGGCCAAATACAAGAGTAATCAAGACAGGGGAAAACCAACAGTACGAAACGGACGTTGTCAGAGCCATAAGGTCATCCAGATATACAACACAGAATCAAACACTTAAGTCCAACCCGTCCCTGCCGACCAGATATCCTAACCCAATCCACTCCCACCTGGCAGCTCCCGGCCCATATCCATCCAACCCCTTCCTATTCATATACCCATACAGACATCAGGGTGACACGGTGATTCAGTGATTACCACTGCTGTGCGTCACAGCGCCAGGCACCCGGGTTTGTTTCCCGCCATGGGCTACTGTTTATGTGGAGCTTGCACATTCTCCTCGTGCCTACATGGGTTTCCTCCCACAACACAACAATGTGCAGGACAGGTAAATGGGCTGTGCTAAACCGTTCATCAACAAGGGTGCATTTTTTCTATGCTTACAGTCACTTACCAGGTACACTAATGACAGCGAGAATCACGTAATATATTTTCACCACCTGCTGAATTGGAAGATGCATTTTCAAAATTAATTCATTTGCCCATTCCTCTTGTCCTCAATATTTCTCCATCACAGCCCAAAGTGATACTTTATTGAAGTGCTTCATTTATAACCTGTGAGATTTCTTTGGGGAAACGGAGATTACAGCATCGTTCAAATAAATTTAACTTCTTGAAAACAAGTCAACGTAGCAATTTATGACAAGAAGTTAATTCCCTGCCGTGATAAGTTAACTTCAGCCTTGATGCTAATTTGTTCAATTCGACTCACAACAATTAATGTCTTGAAAAAAATCAGATGTTGCAGATTCCCAGCAATGGTGCTGTCTTCGGAAAGATGTAGGGAGCCATTACGAACGTTTGAACAGGAATTCAATCTCTCGAATCTTTTCTGCTATTCAATGAGGTTACATCCCATTCTGTGCACAAAGAGTCATTTTCGTCTATCAAGTCTACCTCCCATCCAGACTCATCATCCCACACCATTCCCATTATATTGCAAGTGGAAATCAACCTAACCTGCACAACACAGACAATTTAGCTTGGCCAATCCACTTAACCTGCTCACATTTGCAATGTGAAAGGGAACTGGAACGCTCAGTGAAAATTCGCACAAACACGGGGAGATCACGCAAACGACTCACCAACAATCATGCAGCGCTCGAAGTGACCACATACCATCAGCATTGCGAGACAGTAATAGTAACCAGTGAATCAACATGCGACCCACAGAGTTGACCTTTGACCTAAAAAACTATATGCCTGCCCTTGGAATATATCATTGAAAGCCTTTTTAAATAAATCAAATTCAGATTGAAAGGTAAAAGTGACGATTAACAACTGGACTCTCTCCTTTTTAAATTATTGTTCATCACGCAAATGCACGCATTTGGATATTTAAATGCTTTGGGTGACATCCTCTGTCATATGTATTTGGATGAACTTTGAAAACATGAATAATGATTTTAAAATTTTGTGGAGAAGGGCGATTACTGGTTTGAGGTAAATTGTGACTTCATCACATTCATACCAAACCATCTGACTGCTTTCGCATGAGACAGAGGCGAGTGATTTTGGTTGAACGTGAGGGCCGCCACCCTCCAGGAGAGGGAAGAGGAAGAGTGCAGAGAAGACCGAATGTCGAGATGACTGAGAACTGCGTAGTGATGAGAGGGATAGATGTTTGAGACAGGAGGGACTTTACATTTGGTGCACAGATAAATAGATCATGATGTCGAGAGAAACGAAGTTTCAATAAGTTCAGATGCGAAGAAATAGCAAAAAAAGAGCGATTGATAGGAATGTGGAATTCATGGCCTGGAAGATTGCTTGAATCTGAAACCCTCAGAAGACAATATGTTTAGGTGGATGTGCGTTCACAATGACAAAATATATTGGTTTTTGGTGAATAGCTCAAAACTTGGATTAGCTTTGTTGGTAAATAAGACAGCTAAAACTGAAAAAGGTCGTGTGGTTGGGCGGGAAGAGACGGGGTCAGGTGAACGTGGAAGGGGATATTAATATAAAGGGAAAGACTGCTTACTTCCTGTTTTGGTAAAGAACGCATTAATTACATGTAATTAAACATGGAGCCACGTCCTCCTTCAGTAGATGAACACGTCACCACATAAGGTAAAAACAATGACTGCAGATGCTGAAAACCAAATACTGGATTAGTGGTGCTGGAAGAGAACAGCAGTCCAGGCAGCATCCAACGAGCAGCGAAATCAACGCTTCGGGCAAAAGCCCTTCATCAGGAATAAAGGCAGTGAGCCTGAAGCATGGAGAGATAAGCTAGAGGAGGATGGGGGTGGGGAGAGAGTAGCATAGAGTACAATGGGTGAGTGGGGGAGGAGATGAAGGTGATAGGTCACCACATACACCTAACCATCGAACATGCAGATTATTAGGCTTATGTATATGTATATGTATATATATTATATATATATAAATATATGTGTGTGTGTGTGTGCGTTCGTGTGTGTGTGTGTGTGTGTGTGTGTGTGTAAACATTATCTAATGTCTCTCAAGTGGCTATGGTATTAGAAATACCGGTTACATCCGAGCATCAACATCTGCAATCCTCAACAAATATCCCCACAGTCCGGCCAGTTGTGTGTTTGGTGGCAGATTTTGGGACAGAGAATCTTCGGGGCTACTGAGGGGTCAATGTTTAATGCTTTCAAACTGCACTGATATACTTCATAAAACTTAAAACAGGCTTCAAAAGCTTAAAAGGAAACGAGGAATGATCAAGCTTTCCTGTGCTAGAATTAACATGACAATGTTCAGGGAGATCCAACAAAGTTCAAGTCCTGACATTAACATCTCAATTTTTCAGAGACAGTTTGACACTTCGAGTTTAAATTTCACCTTTGGAAAGTTCTGTCTCTCAGACACTCGCTGCGGGTGGGGACGTGGGGTTTAACAAGTTTGTGTCAAATTCAAAGACCTTGCTTATTTTAACCCCAGACGACAAACCTGTTTTAAAATGACAGGGCAACAATCTGACATGATCCAGTAGGCCTGCTAAATAAAGTGTCAAACACAGGAATCCAGTCTTTGAGGAAATAAAGAGACACAACTGAGGTGGGCCCCCACAGAGTGCGGCCTGTGGAATGGGCCTCAGGACTGTGTTGCCTCTTGGAAGACGCTCTTGTTCAAACTTTACCTTGTCCCAAACTCTCTCTCTGTTTGGATCTTCAAATTGAATAATAATTTCACTGCGATGAAAGAGACGGGATCAATTAAAATACAGAGCAAGAAAACGCTTAGAGAGATGCCACAGCAAGATCCAAGGGATTTCCTCTCTCAGTACATCCAAACATTAAGCTGAAAGTTGAATTTTCATTCCACAACCTTTTGAAATCTTTGCAAAATGAGGAGTTAGCTGATGAGAAGACTCACTGCCTCCAAAGGTAGCATGGTGGCAATTGATGCACAACAAGATCCCATATAGAACCATGTTGCATCAGCCAGATCATCCTGTTTCTCGGATGTTGCCTGACCTGCTGTGTTTTTCCAGTGCAACACTTTTCCACTCTGATAGCTAGCATCTGCAGCCCTATTTTCTCCTTCATTTCCTTTTAGCTGAGGCATTTGTGGGGGCCTTCCTTTATCTTATACCTTTTTCATTGTGCTGCCCCTGGGCTTGCATTTTGCCTTGTCTGTCTCAGCCAGATAGCACAGTGACTCTTAGTTAACTGTGAATTCCATAAACTCACGTCCCAAGTACAGAGCATTTTAGTCCAGGGTGTGTAATGGGAATTTATACCCCACTTTACACCTACCAGCCCTGTATTTCACCTTGGTTCTGGACTCTGATTATCTCATTTTTAAAGGCTTCCCAGTTTTTGCTGTTCCTTTACCTGGAAGTATCTGCTACCAATCAACTATTGAATGTTCTTGTCAAATACTATCAAAATTTGCCTCCCTCCAAGTTAGTACAACTTGCGAAACAATCTCTTGGCCAAACAAGTCACAGCACATTTATCCATCTCTTAAGTCAACAGAGATAGAATGCAAAATGCAAATACAATTAGACCTTATTTGCATGTTCCTTTGCTTCGGACCCATTTGATGACTACATTCTCGTGGCTCATTCCAGACTATCCTCGAGACGAGGCATTTATTCAGTGTCCAACAATTCAATGTGTGTGTTTAAATAAATAAACGCTACTCTGTTTTTTAAAATCGGCGATATAGGGTTTTGTGTCCAATGCTGCTGTCAGAAGTGAGCACTTTATCTGAAGAAATACTTTTATACTGATCTCTCCACTGGAAACAAAACTTTCCCTCACAAAATCAGCAATAATGTGCACTTCAATCAAAGGCACAAACCAGGTGACATCTGTCAAGTGGACAAACTGACAGTGAAGCATTGCCTCCTCCCTGCTCCTGATAATGTGACAGTCTGTAGTTTGGTTCAAATGCATTTAAATCAAAGATTTTAACTGTTTCATCAGTTGTTAAAAATCTAAGTTTCAATCATCAGCAAAAGCTCAACAAGAGCTGATCGTGGAATCCAGGGGTAGGTAAAGTTTGTTGTGAAATAAATTAAGACGTGTATCAAGCTGATATTGGGTGGGAGGGGTATTTTGTGTTACAGTGATCGTGTCCCTACCATGCTCCAGAGCTGTGCATTAACATCTCAGAACAGGTTGATTTTTTAAAAAAAGTTAAATTTTGAAAACAATCTATATATAAAGCAGACGTTAAGTCAGAACACTTTTGAATTCAGTATAGCAAGGTTAACAAAGTAATGCAGTAAGAGAAAACAACATGAAATTAATCTGGTGTGAGACCTAAACAGATGTTTGAAACAGGATTCTAGAGATAAAGCGAAATGCAATCAGAAAAGACAAATATGCACCGACAACTGACAGAAGCACAAAAACCTGCAATTGGGACGGTCTGAAGAACAGCGAAATAAAGATGATATTTTGTGTCTGTCTTCAGAGAGGAACATTCTCAGTAATACAAGACAAGCAATGTCCTCGTGAAAATGAGCAGATCGATGAATTGGTCATTAATGAACAGAAGTAGTACTGGGAAGTTAATATAATCCCAGAATCTGAAGATCAACATTCGAAATCCGCAGAATATTGGTTGCAGTGATCATGACCTTTCGCTGCCACTCTGGTACATATTTGTCTTTTCTGCCACCTTTGCTTTATCTGTAGAAAGCTTCTTCAAACTCTTTCATTTCTCTCACTGGTTTAATTTCATGCATTTTTTAGTCCTATGTCCTGAATTCAAACAAAGTGTTCTGAATCCCCAGGCCTGGGGTTTAACATCAGCATTTTTAAAGCAACCTCTTCATTCCCACTGTGCGACAAGACACCCCTTCCACACTACATAAGCTTTAGACACCACTTACTTTAATTAACAATAATCATTACTTTCCCCTGCATTCAATGATTATAGCTTGTTGAGCTTTTGCTTATGATTGGAACTTAAATTTGTTGCAAATGATGAAGCAGTTAAAATCTTTGATTTAAATGCAAGCAAACCAAACTACAGAGTGTACAGACTGCCACATTATCAGGAGCAGTGGGGAGGCAATCACTGTCAGGTTGGCCACTTGCCAGATGTCAGCTTGTTTTTGACTTTAAGTAAAATGCACACTACCACTGATCTTATGAGGGAAGGTTAGGTTTAAGTGGAGAGATCAAAGTAAAAGTATTTCTTCAGATGAAGTACTTGCTTGTGAGAGTAACTATTGCATGCAAAACTTTAGTAAAGTTTATTTAATTAAACACACAAATGGAATTGTTGTTTGCTGAACAAAAGTCTCACCTTGAGGAGAGTTTTGAACCAGCCACTAGATTATTGGCATTAAATTGGTTTGAAGCAAAGGAACATGTAAATGGGATTAAATTGTTTTTACACTTTACATTCAATCCCTGTTAACCTGGATGGACGTCCTGTGGTTCGCTGGCCAAGAGATTGTTTTGCAAGATGTCAATGTCTGAATGAAAAGAAGGAGTGGCCCAACAGGGGCAGTGCCATAAATTGAGGGCTGAAGGGCTGAGTCATTAACTGGTTCAGAAAAGAGGTGGTTCAGGTTGGTGAATCTTTTTTATGCATCTCACTGTTTGTCTTCATTTCGTTCAATCGCTCTCTCTCTCTCTCCCTCTTCATCTCTTGCTCTCTCACTCACTGTCTCCTACTCTGTCATCTCAGTGCCTCTCTCCATCTGTGTCGTTCTCTCTCACTGATTTTCCCTCTGTCGCAGTCTGTCTCTCTCTCTGTCTTCCACTGTCTGTGTCATTATTCTTTTCTTTCTCACTGTCTTGTCTCCCTCATCAACTCTCTCGCTCACTGACTTTCTCGGTTCCTTTTCTTGCTCATTCCCCTTCTCTCTCATATCTGTCTCTCTCTCTCCCCCCTCCTTCCTTGTGTCTCCGTGTGTTTACTCTTTGTTTCTGAATTCCTGTCTCCCAGACTTTTTCTCTCTCTGTCCTTCACAGTACCTTTGTATCTCGCCTCACTCTCTCAAACGTTCGCTCTCACACTCCCTCTTCTTCTATCGATCTCTCTGTGTCCATCTTTCTCAATCTTTCCCGATGTCTCTCTTATAGTCTTTCTCTCTCTCTCTCTTTCGTTCATTCTGTCTCGATTTCTCTCTCTGTCACTGTCTCTCCCTCTCTCTCCTTCTGTTCACAGTACATCTCCTTCTCTCCGTCTAACTGATTCACACTCTCATTCTGTCCGTCCCTGTTTCTCTCCCCCCACTGTATCTCTCTCTCCCACTATCTATCTCTGTCGCCCACTTTCTCTCTTTCTGTGCATCTCACTTTATCTGTTAACCCCCCCCATCACACTGTCTTGCTTTCTCCCTCACAGTATCTCTCTTTCACACACATGCTGTCTCTCTTTCTCTCACTGACACTTTCTGTTTCTCTTTCTTGCTCCCCCCATGTCTCTCTCCCTCTCTCCCCTTGTGTATCACTCTGTTTCTTCTCTATCTCTGACTTGCTCGTTCTCTCACTCGCTATCTCTCTCGATCACTGTCCTTCATGGTCTCTCTCTCTCTCTCTCTCTCTCTCTCTCTCTCTCTCTCTCTCTCTCTCAAGCACACACACACACTGTCACTCTGCCTTTCTGTCCCTGTAATTCTCCCTTTCTCTCTCAAAAACTCTCACTCTATTCCTGTTTCCCATTTCTTCCCTATATCTGTCTCAGCCTCTCTCTATCCCAGTCTCCTTTCTTTATGAATCACCCTAGCTCTCTTCACTGTCTCTCCCTCTCACTCTTTCTGTCTCAGTTCCTCTGTCTCTCTGAGCCTCACTCCCTCACTCCTCTGTCTCCCACTCTTTCTCTTTCAATGTATCTCACTGTCTCCCTCTCTCCCTCACAGTATCTCTTGTTCACACGTAATTGGTAACTTTCTTTCTCACTGACTCTTTCTACTCCACTTTTTGCTCCTCGCCCCTCCATGTCTCTGTCTACATGTATCTCTCTCTTTCTGTGTCTCTCTGTTTCTACTGACTGTGACTCTCACTGTCTGTCTGTGTCCTTCACAGTATCTTTCTCTCGCACCATCTCTCTGTCACTTTTGATCTCTCACTGTCTCTCTCTCGGTCCTTCTTTCTTGTTCTTCGCCTATCGATGTCTCTCTGTCTTTCTCTCGCACTCTCAATCTCTGCATCTTGGTTGCTCACTGACTCCGTCTCTCTCTGTCTGTCTCCTGTCTGCCTCACTCTCTCTGTCTCTTTCTTGCTCTTTCCCACTCTACCTCTCACTCTGTCTTTTTCTCTCTGTCCCTGTCACTGTCACTGCCTCTCTCTCTGTCCTCCTTTCTCACTCTGTCCCATTCTGCATGTCTGATTGTCTCTCTCTGTCTCTTACTCTCTCTCTGTGTTACTCATTGCTTCTGTCTCTCCATCTCTCTCTCTCTCACACAAACTGCTTCTCTGTCTCTCACTTTCTCTGTGTCTCTTTCTCTCACTGTTTCTCTCTGCGTCTGTTTGTTTTTTCTCTCTCACTCTGTTTCTCTGTGAGCTACTCTCTCTGTCTTAAACAGGTAGTTGAAGTCATAACATTATATTTGAAAATAACATATTTCAGAAGGTAATGATTCGATTAGATTCCCTACAGTGTGGAAACAGGACCTTCGGCCCAACAAGTCCACACCGACCCTCCGAAGTGTAGCCCACCCACACCCATTCCCCGCATTTACCCTTGACTCATACAACTAACACTATAGGCAATTTAGTATAGCCAATTCACCTGACCTGCACAGCTTTGGACTGTGGGAGGTAACGAAAGCACTCGGAGGAACGTGCAAACTCCACACAGACAGTCGCCCGAGGCTGGAATCGAAACTGGATCCCCAGTGCTGAGGCAGCAGTGCTAACCACTGATCCACTGTGCCGCTCCCTGGTCCTGTTTAATCCGTTGAATTTAATTCTTAAAGCACAATATTATTTGGATGGATGGTAAATGATAGTTTGCGGTTGTACTGTGTGTCGGTTGGTGCACACCTGTGTGATCGATACCAAAAACACTCAGAGCAAAAGCCTGCAGGCCAAGGAACAGCAGTTCAGTGCTAATGTAATGGAGTCTGAACTTTGTTCATTCCGATGCCTCATGGAGGGGGTGATTATCTCGACATGATGTTCCAGTAGGCAGATGCATATGCTTGGATTTACACGTTGGAAATATCTGTGCTCACAGACAGTTCGGTGGCTAGGGGGGAGTGCATTATTCGAACCTCCGAGGTAGCAGTAGAAAAACCTCAGCTTTCGCACTTTGGTGTATTCACTGGCTAAATCAACCCCCATTATCCATCCCTAACTGTCATTGTAATGAATATGGTGAACCGCGAATCACTGGCAACTTCTGTGGGAACAAGCCAGAGTTAATGCTTTGACTCTGTTGACCCTTCATCCTAACTGATAGCATCAGGGAATAAGGGGTATTTATATTGAAGACTGGGTTAGGTGTGGTGTGGGGGTAAGGGGAGATCTGAGTGCATAGGTGGAGATGGAGCCCAGAGAGAGAGAGAGAGAGGTGTGCGATAACATGCGCCTTAAAGAGGGATTGGTTCTGTATTGCTTAACTTCAAGGGTTGTGTTCTAAGCAAGAAGCAGTGTACGTAGCTTTTGTTTTGTTATGGACTGAGCCAGAACGCCTCAAGATATTTTATGTAGGTAGCCAAGACGCTAATTCCATTCAATTTTCAACGCAGATGTGAGGTGGATCTTCCCGGTGTAATGAAATTTTCAAACCACTTGGCTTTCAGCAAAACAAAATTTATTTAAACACGACAGTTGAAACACGAACGAAGGAAAGCAGAATTTAAAATGACCTTACTATGCAGCACATTAACCGACCCGATACAGTAACCACGACTTAATAACTGTTCCAATACAGCCTTTATCGTTTTGCGTGTTTTCTAACTATGGGATACGAATAGAGTATCTTTTGCTTAAATCCGAATAGATTGACCCATAAAATCACATTTAGAATACAGCACGTTACAGCAAACTCCAAATAAGATAAAGGTTAGGGTTGCGACTATGTCCTTGATAGTTTATCGAGAGTTTGTTTGGTTCCATTACTTGGGAAAGGGGCGGGTTAACAAGAATATAATGGAGAGCAGTTCAGGACAGATCAGAAGCTGAATATGTGACAATAAATGTTAAGAATAAGAGAGAATGGTCAATGGGAGAAAAGGGGACTTTCCCATCAGCCCTGCGCCATCTTCCAATATGATCCTGGCTGATCCTTTATCACACAGTCACAAACCTGTTTTTTTCTTTCCCAGGCCCATTGACACTTTCAGCTTCTGGAAATCTATATCTTAGTTTCTTTAAAAAAAGTCACAATGACTTTGCCTCCAGAGCCTTTTCCGGTCGAGGTCTCCTGATGGCCACCATTTTCTGAGTGAAGACATTTCTCAGCATCTCAGTCGGAAATGGTGTCCCAACAGTGGCCCCTTTCTCTCGACTCCCAGGCTATGGGGAAATATTGTCATTGCATCCTGAGCTCTTTCACAATTCTATACACGTCCGTGAGGCTCTTCATCTTCATACATAATCCAGTGAATGGAGGCACACCCAACCCCAACTTTCCTCATAGGACGAACACGGCACAGCAGACATTATTCTGGTAAACTCTTACTGCTGTCTCCTCACAGGAAGTATCAATTTCCATAGGTACCTGGCTCAAGAATGTGCAGAATACTCCAGCTGTGGCCTGACCAACTGGACAAGCTTTCAAGCCGTACTGAAATCCTCAGGCAATGAAGGACAATACACCGTTTGCGTTTCTAACATGTTGCTACCCTTCTGCACTTTTATTTTGGATTTCAGTGAGCTCTGGACAAGGACATCTACAGAGCCATCAATTCGTACAGCACAGCAGCAGACCCTTCCGTGCAACCATCCACACCCATCAGGTTTCCCAGACTAAACTAATTCCATTTCGCTCCATTTGGCCCATTTCCCTCTGAACCTCTCCTATTCATGTCTCTGTCCAAAGGGCATTTACATGTTGTGACTGTTACCTGCATCTACCTCTTCGTCTGACAGTTCAATACACACACAACCCACCCTCTGTGTAACGATGAAGCCCCTCATACAGTCATAGACATGTACAGCATGTAAACAGATCCTTCAGTCCAAACTTCAGTCGACTCAGTGGGTGCATCAGTAGTCATGCTATGAGTGAGATTTACCACATCCATGCAGAGCAAAATACCCGTTAAAATCTGAGGTTATAGAAGGAATTACTCTCTTCTTTGAATCGATCCTGGAGTGATAATCCATTGTGAGAAATCACCGGTGAGAAACCCCATGTTTCCGGTCAAAGGACAAACATTTCGGGTGAACCGTCGGAATGGAGGTTTGTTCAACACATGCAGGCAGTCAACAGCGCTGTTGTTCCGCGCGCCAAGAATGTTCCGAATCCCTATACTATATTGGCTCAAATTCCACCGCACAGCAAATGGTTCTCTGTTGTGGATTTAGCAATTGATTTCTTTAGTGTACTGGTGCCCCCAGACAGTCAATTCTGGTTCGCTTTCACATTAAAAGGTAAATTATACACCTTCACACGATTTTGTCAATTTTATTGTGAGTCACCCACCATATATAATGAGGCTCAACGCAGGAGTCCGGAGATTCTTGTTTTAATCCCGGGATCAGCGTTTCTGCAATATGCTTACTGTTTCCCGAGTAAAAGACAGCACACAAATCGGCAGCAGGTTGGCTGAGATGCAATACTGTGCTATTGGAGATGTCTAACATTACAATAAAGCGATATAACGTCCTTAGCAGTGCGAGCCTTATCCTCACAGATGACCCATATGATTGTATCGCTATAATTATTGACATTTTCAGCCCTCGACCAGATTTGCAGATTCACCACGTCAGAATCCAGATATGGATATTTGTTTTTGGATGGGACAGTATTCAGGAGCAAAGGGGACAGGCCAGAATTGTGTTGGCTACGCTGGAGCAACTAGCTAAGAGACAGTCAAAGCGAGATCTCCCCCTTCTCTTCGGAGCTGATTGCCTTGACTGAGACATGTAAATTGGCTGAGGGAAAGACAATGAATAGATACACCAATAGCAGATACGCATTCGGAATTGTACATTATTTTGGAATCCTGTGGAAACACTGGGGTTCTTGACTTCCACCAGAAAGCCCATCACACACCATGGCCTGATTTCTGACCTCCTGGAAGCGGTCCAATTGCCGAAGTCAATCGCTGTTTGTAAATGTGAAGCCCACACAAAACACAATGATTTTATTTCCTAAGGCAATGCAAGGGCAGACTGAGCAGCAAGAACGGCAGCTCAGCAGACGCAAAGTGAGCAGATTGACATGTGTATGACAAACATTTTTACCCCAACAGTAGACTTAGATGACTTACAGTCACAGGCCACACCGGAAGAAAAGCGTATGTGGAAGAAAACAGGATGCAGTGTGAGGGAAGGAGTATGGTGTGGTCCCAATGGTAAACCCTGTCTACCACAATAATTACTTCCATTCTACGCCAAGCTGACTCACGGTAAGGACTATGTGCCAAAAGGGCGAATGTACGACAGTCTTTCCGCACACTGGTACTCGAAGGGATTTACTGATTCCTCCCAGAAATATTGCCAACGTTGTGTTATCTGCGCCAAGAATAATGTGGGGAGGAGAATACAGATGACTCAGGCAGCACACCCCCAACCCCAAAAATCCTTTGACCATTTACAGATGGATTTTATTGTACTAACGTCCAGCGAAGGGAAAAGGAGCTGTCTGGTAACAGTTGATATATTTTCTAAATGGGAGGAAGCGTTTCCCACATCTAAACAGGATGCCAGTGCAGTAGCCAAAGCTTTACTAACTGGGATTATTCCGACATGGGGCATCCCTGAAAGGTTTCGTCGTGACAATAGGACAACATTTGTCAATAATGCCTTACAGCAGATCAGTGATTATTTGGAAATAACATAAGACGACACTGTAACTATCACTGAGCAATCGGTGGGGCAGTGGAAAGAGCAAATGCTACTCTATAAAGTACATTGAAAAAATGTTATGAGAAACTGGGGGTGACATGGACAAAGGCACTGCCGATTGTACTAATTTATATGAGATCTAGGAGGAGAGGAAGATCTAATCTTAGGGCCTTTGCGATTTTGTTTGGTAGACAACTTAATACAGGAATTGGCCCAAGACCTGAGGTAAGACAGATAACAGATCACTGTGAGGATGAGATGTTGTGTTACTATATAAAACGCTCTACCCTTTTAGCTCAAATACAGAATCAAGGGTAAGCAGCACCACCCCAACTAGCAGGAGAGAAGCTGCATGATCTCGAACCTGGAGACTGGGTAGTGGTAAAGATATCAGGAGGAAAACCTGGAAGGCGAAGAGGTGGCTGGGATCGTTTCAAATGCACCTTACAACACAGCCAGCTGTTTAGATCGCCGATTTTTAATTATCTGTCCCTGTATTTTATTGAAATCTGGCTCTTTTATTTAGTTGTCATCCTTGTCATAAAATGACAAAAAGGGGGACAATGTAATGGAAAATTAAGTAATTTTAGATTTATAAGAAATTTTGCATTTACTGTGAAATTTGAAAGAGAATGTATTTTTAAAATTTAATGCTTTGCTGAGCTTTGTAAACAATACTTTGATAAGGTTTGCAGCCAATTTATCCCTGTTTGAACTTTGCAAACATTCAACTCGATCTTGCAATAGTTGAACTCAGCGAAAGCTGAAGAACTGTTATATCCAAGACCAAGAAATGTGAGAAAAGCAACTTGAGTTTTCCCAGTCTCTGTTCTTGAGAGCGTGATAAGTATATAGCAAGTATCGGAACAATGCTATGCTAACCCTTTATGTTGAGGAATCCAGCTGAAGGTATGGGGTCAATTCTGCAGAATTTAAATAAAGCTCCGTTGTTTGCTCTTGCTAAAACAAAGTCGATTTAATTTCCACGACAGTTCACTTGGCCACACATTAGTCTCATGTTTCAGCTTTCCTTCCTCTCGTTGTACAGCTTCAAGTTGCTCCTGACTGTCCCTTTTCCCTCTTTCTCTTCTTTCCCTCGGTTCATTTGTGTCTTCCGCACTTCTGACCCATTCTAACTGTCCCTCTACTTCTGCTGTTCCCTTTATTACTGGACGATGCTTCAATGCCTCTTCATTCGAGTCGGAAGGAGGTCTATTTGACTCCTCCGAATCCTCCCCCGCAGGTAGTGGGAGCTTATTCCTGCTTTTCTGTTTCCAGAAAATGCTCAGCTGTTCATTTGCAGATTTCCTTGTCATCACAGGTCCCTACTGAGCTATCTTCTGCTCATCACCCTCTTTCGTAAACGGTTTCAGTATTTCTAGCTCCTGATCCCACTTTTAGCTCCGAGTTTTAGATTTATCATTTGGCGTATAGTCCTTCAATGTCATTGCACATGTGTATATCAACGGTACCTTCTTCTGGTCATTTAGTCAATAAATACTTCGATCTTTTTTTCCCATTTTTCAGAAATGTTCACAATATCTTTTCTTGCCACTGGAAATTTCTTACTCAGTATCTCAACTGCAGTCCGTTTATTCATTCTGTTATATATTTCAGTCCAGCTGATGTATTACCTCTGCTCTCCCAAATCCGATCCACATGCCATTGAGGTCTTCATCAACAATATAACCGATCCCTAACTCTACAACTTTCAATTGTCCCTTACTAATCTATCAATGCCTACACGTCCTCAATTGCAGCTAGATAATACAACAACCTATTCTACTTCGTCCAGCCTAACCCAGCCTCACACTGCATCTGCGAAATGTACTAACCACTAATAGTTTCTTGAAAAATTTAACTCTCAAAAAACTCTTCAATTCTAATAGTGCAAAATAAGATCAAAATACACCTGGATCTCGAGCTCCAGGGAATCAAAACACAAGCATTTCACTACCAACAAACACTTACGCATAAAAAGCAGTTTAAAATTTTTGTGATGTAGAGCCTCTGTATCTGCCACACAGAAACTCACAATTAGAACCTTACTGGACATATTCAGGAGCTCAGTATTAAATCTCTCTCTCTCTCTCTCTCAGTCAGAGCATTGCTGAAGTAGACCCTTTGATCATTTCCAAAATTAGAGTCTAATTATCACACAGGCCTTGTCTAAAACAGTCTACAGTCTAGTTACACTTTCATACATGACTGTTCTCGGCAATTTTATGTTTATTCATCCATTAGCAATCTGCTGTCTTTCTAAATACGACAATTAGCGCTTTTAGTAAATCTATTCCCCCTTATATATTTTTCCCTATCTATTCAGACCATCGTTACCCATGAGGTGGTATCTATAGGGTCTCATATTCACACGTGGAATGTCATTATCACCACGTGGAATTTTTACTGCACCACGTGAAATTTTTGCTCAGGAAATTGCTACGTTCTATTCGTACTCATTCCCTACGCCACTGCGCAGATTTCTTGACAAATTTTCCAGGTCTCCAACAGCCGCAATTTACCCCTGGCCTTTGAATCTTTGATTGGAGAGAACCTCCAGTAGGTTCCCTCATCTCCGAGTTCCCAAGGGCAACTCCAATCCAGCAGAATATATTCCGAATTCACAGCAAAAATGCAAACCCCTTTTTGTTGGGTATCCTTATTCTCAATCTCTGGAGTGCCCCCACTGGACGAAAACTGCCCCGTTATTGCCGCCCTCTTTCCAGGTGGGTTTCTGCACGACCCCGCTATCAGCGCCCAATATGTCGTGGAGAAAATGTATGGAATCACTGGGCGGTGCGTCGACTTTGTAAAGTCTTTTCTTCACAAACAAAGAACCGTGACACACAGAAAGCAGATTCATGAACCTCAGGGTCTGTTGATATCTGTTTTACCATGTTTTTGTTAGCTTGTCAGCATGTCCAACTATGTTAATCAAAATTACCTCTCTCCAGCAACACAATAAACCAGTAATGTAAGTTTCTGTTACTTCTTTAGTTATGCCACTATGACTTCTCCTACATTCTATTTAATATTATTCTACTGTCACGATTAGATATTTCGTGATAACTCTGAAATAATGGTCTTTCATCCCAGACAACGCTGAATGTTTTTTTCTAATGCCATGATTACATATTTTGCTGTCAAATGTCTCAGGCAGGCACTACAAACTATGACTTATACATTTATTTAGTGCCCCAAAGATTTATTATTACAATCTGTTCCAATCCTGCCACGATGATATTCAGCAGACCAAGCTGACTTTACTGTGTTATTTCATCGTGCCGTTGTGACATTTCAGTCTCAGCCTTACTCTGCTAATTGGTGTAAGAACATGACACTATTCTTATCCTGTCCTGCCACAGTGACCTTTTGAATAGTGTCGCATTCCACAGACTCCTTGCAACAGATCGCCCGTGTCCTTCATGCTTTAAACCTTCCCATGCTTTCATACTCTTTATTTTCCATATAAGCATACTCTGTACCAGCCTGAAGTTTCCCTTAAAAGTAGAGTACACATCGACAACTACAGAACAACTCCCCCCTTAAGAAAAAACTGAACCATCATGATGAAAGGAGGTTTTCGTTTTTTCTATTCCTTAACCACATGCACATATGACATCCATATAAGATAATGTACATTCACCATCTTTACATATATACACATATATGCACACACACATATTGGACAGAAACCTATCTCATCTAAAGTAACATAAGACTACAATGAAACATTTAAACGGTTCTTGAAAGCGTTCCCATAATATCAGTGTATTGTGATCCATGAACAGAACCTTCTCTGACACATTTTTCAGAACGTGCACACTAAATGTTTCAAGGCCAGTACCAATCTCAGTCATTGTTTTTCGATCGTTGAGTATTTTCTCTGTTGGATGTTGAGTTTCTTTGATAAGTAGCAAACTGACAGTTCAATTCCATGAGAAACTTCCTGCAGTAATATAGCTCCACCTCCTATGAGACGAGCATCGATTACAAAATTGAACTGTTCCAAACGTTTTGTGTAGCTAAAACTGTTGCAATGGGTACTTTTGCTTTGATATGTGCAAATGACTCATAGAACATAGAACATAGAACATAGAACAATACAGCACAGAACAGGCCCTTCGGCCCACGATGTTGTGCCGAACTTCTATCCTAGATTAAGCACCCATCCATGCACCTATCCAAATGCCGCTTAAAGGTCGCCAATGAATCTGACTCTACCACTCCCACGGGCAGCGCATTCCATGCCCCCACCACTCTCTGGGTAAAGACCCACCCCTGACATCTCCCCTATACCTTCCACCCTTCACCTTAAATTTATGTCCCCTTGTAACACTCTGTTGTACCCGGGGAAAAAGTTTCTGACTGTCTACTCTATCTATTCCTCTGATCATCTTATAAACCTCTATCAAGTCACCCCTCATCCTTCGCCGTTCCAACGAGAAAAGGCCGAGAACTCTCAACCTATCCTCGTACGACCTACTCTCCATTCCAGGCAACATCCTGGTAAATCTTCTCTGCACCCTCTCCAAAGCTTCCACATCTTTCCTGAAGTGCGGCGACCAGAACTGCACACAGTACTCCAAATGTGGCCTAACCAAAGTCCTGTACAGCTGCAACATCATTGTTGACTCCGAGCATTGTTAAGTACACCAACATTTTCCGTTCTTCTTCATCAAATCTATTAATGTTGCTACTACACTGATAAACATCTGATAGAATCTGCTTAGTCGAAAACATCGAAGCACCTCTTTCCTCGAGATTGGTCGAAGAAATTCGTCGATGATATTGGTCTTTGCTTTCCGTGGGGTCAACCTTCCATTACCGATGTTATGTCCCAAGAACATGACACTATTCCTTACCTTTCGCGAATTTTTTTTAAAGTTTATTACGCGTTTTGCCACTCTTAGTTATTCAAGGAATTCTGACAACTGTACCATGTGATCTTTCCAGGACTTTCAAAAGATCACTACATCAGCCAAACACACTGCACAGTGTGGTAACAGAGCCACAACGCTGTTCATGAGTCTTTGGAGTCTGGCAGTTGCCTTCTTCATTTCAAACGGCATCATTTTGATTTAGAATAACCATTTGGGTTTTAAAAGCACAGAAATATATTACGCTCTCGCTGATAAAGGTACCTGTCAATAACCACGCAGGAAGTCTAACATGGTGATGCGAAGAGCTTTTACAATTTTCTCCATAGAGTTCTTCAATCTCAGTATTGGATATGTGTGCAATTCTGTTACAGTATTGACTTTCCAATAATCCACGAAATGTCGTTGAGACACATCCAGTTTGGGAACTAGGTCGACTGGTGAACTCCACCCGCTTGCCTTGGTTCAATAATGTCCTCGTTGGGCATGGCCTCCACCTCATTCGGGACCTGTCTGACTTTCAAGGGGTTACCTGGTAGTCGTGTTCCTTTATCGGAACAGCATTTTCTATGCAATATTTTTAGTCATCCCCATTTCATTGTATTTTTTACTGTTGTAATAACCTACATCACTCCTCAAGGACTTATTCATTTCTTAATTTGTTTTGAGGCACATTAAAATCCACAATACCTGAATTTGATGTCTCACTCTATGCGGCAGTATATAACACGTGTTTCTCCAGTTTGTTCTGTCTCTTGTGGAATGGGTGTAACATGTTCTCGTGACATAAACAGAACAGGTTTTTTAATCATCTGGCATCTTTACTAAATAGTTCACGTAAGTCATTTTCTTCTCAATTTGATAGGCACCACTAAACTGCCATCGGAGTTATTTCCTATGACTGTTATTAACAATAATACGTCATCCCACCGCCCCACAGGAAAACGTCAGAGCCTCAAGAATTTCATCAGTCACTTGCTTTATTGTTGGTTGTGGCCTCTTCAGGTGCTGTTCAGTTAACTCACTAACTCGAGTTAATCTCTCCTTCACCTCCGATATATAATCTAAATGTGCGATTTTTGACTTTTGCCCTGTCAATTTCTCTTTAATTAATTCCCAAGGGCCTTTCACTTCATAACCGAATATTAACTGGAAGGTTGTAAACTGAATAGATTCGTTTGGGGAAGTCGAATCGCAAACAATTCGAATGAGATGCATTTATCCCAATTATTTAGGTAAACGTGACAGTTTGTTTGCAACATGGTATTCAAGCTCTGATGCCATCTTTCTAACGCTTTCTTGGATTCAGGGTGATATGCACTTGATTTAAAGTGATGTGTACCACCATTATCCAAGTGCTCCTTAAACAGCCTCGCAGTATAGCTAGACCCTTGATCCGACTGAATCTCTCTGGGTAGCCAACACCGTATGAATCAAGCTACTAACTCCATTATCAACTTTTTTTTTGCCTTAATACTCCGTAATGGAATTGCCTCCATTATGGTAGCCACGTACTTGTTCCCACTTTCTGCTCCCGCGAGAGGACATACTCAGGTAAGATAATTCGAGTGAAACGTTCTTCAGATGCTGGAATTTGAACACCGGTGCTGGTTTTAATACTGCCTCTGGCTTACCGACCATTTGCCATGTATGACATGTGTTCTAATGAGTAATCATATCCTTGTGCTTTCTAGCCCAATGAAAATGCTTTTGTACCTGAGCCTGAGTCTTTTCTAACCTTTGGTGACTTCCTAAAATTAGGTCATGTACTACCCATAAAAACTCCTGTCCAAATGCTACTGGCAACACAATCTAGTGCACTTCGGCCCATTTCTCCTCTGCATTAAACTGCCGTGGTCTCCTTTTCGGTCTTAGACTTTTATCTTTTTGATAATTACCTTCAGGAATATCCTTTGTCTCCTATACAGAATATGCCTGTAATATGTATCTTTTATTGACTTGTTTTGCTTTTGCAGGTCTCTCAACTTTTCAAGACCTAAACACTTCTGTCTGATCATTTCAGGTTTGTTCCTCACTATTGCATCAAACAGGGTTTCCGCGCTCTGAAACTCAAATCCTTCATCTCTCTTTTTAGTTTTTGCTCGTGCTTTGACTACTGATGGAAAGGTCGATCAGTTTGTACTGTACAGTCTGAGAAAATACCTGAATATTCATGTTTTAACTCCTCAGTTTCTTAGTTTTCCTTGGGCTTCTCCTAAACAAGAGGAGTCACTCCCATCTTGAACATTTGTAATTCATTACCAAGAACAAATTGAATTCCTGGACCTGACACTGTCAATCACTCCCACTTAAATTCCCAAGTATTTAGTTGGAAGTCCAACCTGATCTTACATCGGGAACGCTAAATTTCTGCCCATGTTTCCAACACATTACCACACTCTCGGGTAACAAATCAGAAAGAGTGCAAATTCGCTCATCAATCACTGACTGGTCCTGTATCTCTCATAATTATAACTTCTTGATCTTCTCCCCCGTTTGTTCGTCGTAAACTTTACACACAGAAGCGAATTATTCACAGAGATCAGCTCCGAAATCCATGCCCACTCTCCGCCTAGACTGTGCACTTTCCTGCGGCTACTCGGCTTTCATTCAGATTTTCTTAACTACCTTCAGTAATGCCACTGGCTTAGCTTGTTTTGCCACAACTTTTTCCCACAACAATTGGTGGTGACCCTCAATGAGAGTTCGAAGCAAACATATTATCGCTTTTTATTTTGGGTCACGGCTATTATGATACATTGCAGAAGAAAAAAAAAATCAATTTTGCAGGATGCTTCTATATCCAGCCATGCCCCTCGCTAAAACAAGCTTTTTGACATAGGAAGGAATGGTCACAATACAGACAGTTGTGAAATAAATGCAGAACTGATTTGAGAGCCATAAAGCTTCGTAAAATGTTGTGATGTTAAACAAAAATGTAAAGTTTGCAAGACGAGGCTGAGAGGTTTCATGATTTCCGTGCAATACGCACTTTAAATGATGCAACGAGCTGGAAAGGTCGCGTGAGCTGTGGGCTTGAAATTAATCACCCACTCACACGCGTCTGTGGTGTCAACGTCATCGGACACTGCTTCCACAGTTGGTTACGGATTTAGCTTTGAGCAACTTCTTACATTTGTGGTAAGACGCCAGAATCACCATCACTCTGTAGAGATGAGGTACAGTTTCCCCGAGTAGGACTGTGGAGGTCAATGCAATGGCACTGGAAGGGAGTAGAAGGAGGCGCGCGAGTTCGGGGCAGGCAAACTGTCATTCTGATCCTGGCCTTCACAAGTTCGAGTGTGAAGAGCAGGAAAGGGAATGGTGCTTTTCTGGGGTTCAGGATGATGTGCAACTTGGCAGGGTGGGATAATAAGAGACAGAGGTTGATGGATGTCTGTATTCGTGGCAGCTATTACTGAAAGAAGAGGTTCAATGAATGGAACCTTGTTCACAATGTCCTGGAGGTATGCAGCACAGGAACGGCCTCTTTGACCCATCTCGTCCATGTTCGAATCATTTAACAAATGGAAGCAATTCAATTTGCTGGTACTTATCCCATATCACTTTATTTTAAAGTCCGATGTTATATTGATTGCGAAAGAGCAAAGGTTTGGTGTCATGCTGCGGTCCGTAAATATTACATATTCTTCAAATGATGAGCAGTGAATTAGTGTAGACTTACTTCACACTGGGTACCTCTTCGATGAACGAAACTCAGGAGGAAAATCAAAATTTTCGTTGATATTTTCAACTATACCTG
Source organism: Chiloscyllium punctatum (assembly GCF_047496795.1). Lineage (NCBI taxonomy): Eukaryota > Metazoa > Chordata > Chondrichthyes > Orectolobiformes > Hemiscylliidae > Chiloscyllium > Chiloscyllium punctatum. The sequence goes on along the minus strand of NC_092781.1, from coordinate 11,982,139 downwards.
CGTATTCAACCCAAGCACAATAATGCAGTATCTGTGAACAAATTCACAAAAGTGACATTAATGTGAGCACAACACTCTGGTCAACCACACAGAGCAAATATCACGCGCGTTTCCAGGGATAGGGGGCAGCAGTGGACTGGAGTCGCTGTTCTCAACGTTTAAACTTTCATTGAACATGCTTGCAATCTCTTTTTGAAGCCTTCTGTATTTTAGTGTTTTGGGACGAAAAGCGTGTTGCTTCAAGAGAACAGCATTTCCTATTTCCATATGGGGCATGCTCAGTTCCCTGCTTAATCCCATATATCTCTCCAAGGGATTGTTGCAAGATTTCTGCTCGTGTTCATTTTCCTCTGGAAGATAAATCAATCATTTAGCCCAGTTTTCAAGAACATCCTCATTGCCTTATTCAATTTTAGTAATCTTAAGTTCATAACTATCAGTAGTGACCACAGAGGTCTCAGTTTTTATAAATGGCGCGTTATCCTTTTGCTCCCATTCCTGATTGAAATATTGTTTGAACATATTCACACGACATATTGTCCGAGCTGGAATTCTTACAGTTCATTACGGGCACAGTAGGCAATGGTTACCAGTCGTATGTGGTGCATGTGAATCTCCAGGTGACCTTGATCAAGAAGATATACAAATGCTGCTGCAACAGGTAAAGGTACACGGCATTATTTGTAATTGATTAGCATGTGTAGACGATTGAATAATGCATAGAAAACAATAAGTGTGGGAAAATCGTTTTGTTTTGGTTTTGGCAATCAATGTCTAGTGGTATGTCTCTGGGATGAGTGCTGGAATCGCAATCGTTTCCAATTGATATTGTTAACTTCGAATTGCTGGTCAAGTGTAGTGTGTCAATGTTCGCAAATGACACGATGATGAGTGGTACAGCAAAATCAGAAGGATAGAGAGAGGTTAAGTGAGTGGACAAGGGTGTGGCAAGTGCAGTACTATGCTGTTAAATGTAAAGTCATCCATTTTGACAAAAATAACAGAAATAATGTCTATTATTTAAATGTGGTGAAGAGGGCCCCGTATGTCCTTGTCCATGATTTGCAGTTGCAGCACGTCATTAGGAAAGAAAATGGGATATTGTCCTTAATTGTTATAGGGATGGATTTTCAAAGCTCTGAGGTTATGTGACTGCTGTATCACGTGCAGATCAGGTCACACCTGGAATATTATGAAAACGTTTCATCTTCTTACTTGGGAAATAATGTACTGGCACTGTAAGGGATGCAGAGAAGGTTCCTAAAATTGATTCAAGCGTGAAGTGGGTTGACTTGTGAGGACGGATTTTGTAGCTGAGCCGATACTCATTGTAATTTAGAAAAATGGAGGAGGTCTGACAACCATACGTAAAGTTGTGAAGAGAACAGTTAAGATAGAAGCAGAGACGTTTTTGTCCACGCTTCGGTCAAATTGAAACGAGGTGAAAGACCTTCAAAATAAGGGCAAGCAGATATAAGACTCAGTTGAAGAAATTATTCAGTACCCAAAGGGGTGTGAATCTGTAAATTTCTCTGCCACCAGACGCAGTTGAGTCTATCACGTTGCATGTTGTAAAGGCAAAGATAGATTTGTACTTGACAAGTGCAGGATTTTTACGAGTGGATGGGTGAGTTGAGTTGAGCCCCGAAAAGATGAGCCGTGATCATATTGAATGGGGAAGCAGGCTCGAGGGGTCAGATGTCATACTCCTGCTCCTTATATTTCTTATGCTAGAACGTACAACATAGAACTTAGACAATTAGAGCACAGTACAGGCCCTTCGACGCTTGATGCTGCGCTGACCTGTGAAACCAACCTGAAGCCCATTTAAAATGTACTAGTCTATCTTCATCCATGTGTATCCAATGACGATTTAAGCCCTCTTAAATTTGGCCACTCTCCTCCTGTTGCATGCACGCCATTCCACGCCTGTACTACTCTCTGAGTAAAGAAAAGATCTAGGACATCTATCCAATATCAATCAAGTCTCCATTTAAAGTTATACTCCCTCAACCTAGCCATCTTCATTCGAGATAAAACGGATCTCAATGTCCAACCGATCTAAACGTCTGATCATTTTATACGTCCCAATTAAGTCTCCTCTCAATCTTCTTCAACCGAACGAAAACTGCCTCAAGTCCATCAGCGTTTCTCGTAAGTCCTTACCTCCACATATGCAACATACTGGTAAATCTCCTATGAAGCTGAAAATGTGTAGCTGTAAAAGCGCAGCAGGTCAGGCAGCATCCAAGGAACAGGAGAATCGACGTTTCGGGCATAAGGAAGGGCTTATGCCCGAAACGTCGATTCTCCTGTTCCTTGGATGCTGCCTGACCTGCTGCGCTTTTCCAGCAACACATTTTCAACGATAATCTCCAGCATCGGCAGTCCTCACTTCCTCCTCGAAAATCTCCTATGAACCCTTCCAAAGTTTCCACATCCATTCTATAATGCGGTGACCAGAAGAGTATGCAATACTGCAAGTGCAGCTGTACCACATTTCTGTAAACTTGCAGCATCACCTCATGACTCCGAAACTCAATTCCTCTCATCATAAAAGCAAATACACTGCATATGTTCTTAACAACCATCTCAAACTGGGTGGCACTTTACAGGGCTTTATGATCATAGATATGGAGATCTCTCTGTTCATTGACACCACCAAGCATCTTACCATTTATTCAGTAATTTGCATTCCTGTTACTTCTTCCAAAGTCAGTCAGCTCATTTTTTTTCTAAATTAAACTCTATTTGGCAACTCTCAGCCCAGCTGTGCAGCTTATCTCTGTCCCTCTGTAACATGTCAGAATCATTGGCGACCTTTAAGCGGCATTTGGATAGGTACATGGATGGGTGCTTAATCTAGGTTAGAAGTTCTATGTTCTATGTTCTATACAACATCGTTCATCCGGAGCCACAACTCTACCAACTTCGTGTCATCCACAAATTTAATAATGTATCCTTCTACGTGCTCATTCAGAGCATATATCAAAAAATGACAAACTGCAGTGGCGCAATAACAGATCAGTGCGGTGCAACACTAGGAACTGAACTCCAGAATGACCATTTAATATTAACCACAATTTTATGTCTTCTTTCAGTTAACTAATTTCTGTTCCAAACCGCCAAATAACTCTCAATCGCGAGCCTTTGCATTTGGTGCAATAGCCTACCATGGAAATCCTTATCATAGGCTTCACTGAAATCCATGTAAACATATCAATAGCTTTACCCTCATCGACCTCTTTGGACATTTTCCAAAATGACGCTGTAACTTTTGTGAGATACGATCTACCCTTCACAAAACCGTTTTGCCTATCGGTAATCAACTTGTTCCATCTAGTTGTTTATAAATCCCATCTAATAACGTGTTCCAATACTTTACTCACAACCGAATTCAAGATCACCTGTCTGGAATGACCAGGATTGTCTCTACTCCCCTTCTTGAAAAAGGGAATAACACTTGGTATCCTCCATTGAGTCACAGAGTCATGAAGATATACAACATGGAAACAGACCCTTCCATCAAACCCGTCCATGCTGACCAGGTTTCTCAACTCAATCTAGTTCCACCAGCATTTATCCCTACAAACCGTTCTCATTCATATACCCAGCCAGATGCCTCTTAAATGCTGCAATTGTACCAGCCTCGACCACTTCCTATGGCACCTTATTTCATTCACATTTCACCCTCTGCGTGACAGAGTTGCCTCTTAGGTCTCTTTTATATCTTTTCCCTCTCACCCCAAACCTTTGCCCATCAGTTCTGTATCCCCCACCCCAGGAAAAAGACTTTGTCTATTTATCCTATCCATGCCCCTCATAATTGTGTAAACTTCTGGCACAATTCCTGTCGACAAAAACGACATAAAGACCAAAGCCAAAGCCTCTGCAACTACCTCCCTGGCTTTCCAGAGAATCCTGGGATAAATCCCAATCGGCGTGGGGATTTATTTGTTTTTACATTATCCAGAATTGCTAACATCCCTTCTCCTGAATCTAAATCCCATCGAGTCTATTCGCCTGTATCCACTCGACAACATTTTTCCAGTGTGAATACTGACAAAATATATTCATTGTGGACTTCGCCTATTTCGTTTGACTCAATGCATAACTTCCTACTACTTTCCGCGATTGGTCCTCATCTTGCTCTTGTCATTGTTACATCTCTAATATACCTATGGAAAGCCTGACGGTTTTTCTTTTTTATCCAATCCTCCAAAGATTTCTCATGTCTCTCTTCGTTCGTCTTAGCTCTCTCTTTCGGGATTTCCTGGCTAGCTTTACCTCCCAAGCGCCCTAACTGAGCTTTCACGTCTTTGTCGAACGTTAGCCTTCTTATTGCTCTTTTGGAAACCACGGCTCCATCGCTGTCCAAATTTCTCCCTTCTGCAATGTCCTTACGTAATAATGATTTTGTCCTTCGATCGGGTGGTCTTATTAATGAAGACACCTCAATCAATTTCACATCAATTGGATATGAATCACTACCGATTGGACTTTAAAGATTACCCTCTCACTTGGAATAACACTAACTCTTTACCTCTGTAAGCAAAACACAAGAACAAGAGAAACCATTCAGCTGTTCGAACCTCTCCCGCCATTCAACAGGATGTTTTACTGCCGAGTTGCACATGTCTGCACTGAGGTCTTGTCATGGAAAATTAACAAATTTCACGTTTCCTGTGAATACTGGAGTGCTTTTCTAAAATGAATATTGTGCTGAACATTGCAAGACTTTGCAGTCTATGTTTGAACTTTGTAAACATTCAAGCTAAGGGAAAACATAACAAAAGTATGTCCACGACAAAGGAATGAAACAAAAACAAGTCAAGTCTTCCCAGTCTATGTCCTTGATAGCATGACAAGAATGGTAAAAGACGAAAATGTGAATTATGCTCACTGCCCTTACGCAAGGCATTTTTGCCAAGTGTATTTGTTCCTCTGCATGCAGAGGTTTTTTAAAAAGTTATTTTTCTTTGCTCTCGCTAATAGTTGACTCGAGTAAAGTTAACTTGCACGGCAATCCTCGTCTATCCCTTAACGAGGCAAATCTTCTCATATTTCAATATGACAATTTAGGGAACAACTACAGCAGTTTGTGCTCGTCTTTTCCAAATGTTCAAACCCCTTTTTATTGTTCGTGTGTGTGTTTGTGAGTGTGTATCGGTGTTCGTGTGTGTCTGTGTTAGTGTGAGTGAGTGTATTATGCAGGTGTGTCTCTCTGTGTGTGCCATGTGTGTGCGCCTTGATGGTGTGAATACGTTTGTGAGTGACTGTGTGTGTGAAACTGTTGTATGTGTATGATTCACAGTGTGTTGAAGAGTGAGATTGCATGTGAGTGTTTGCGACTGAGCTGTGCATGTGTATGTCTGTGAGTCTAAATGTGTGAGTGTGAGTTTAATAGAGTGGTTGTGAGTGAATGCGTCTGTGAGAGAGTGTGTGAGACAGAATGTGTGTGTGGTTGTTGGGGGTAATCTCTCACAGAATGGATTGGGTCCAAATTCAGGGGCTCGACACCAGTAGCAACCTGGAATGGAATGACTGTATTCTCGGGAGCACTCCATGTGACTGATCACGAAGTTTATTGGAGAAAGTTCCTTGAAACTGTCTGCTATTTGAACATGAAGAAGCAGAGATCAGGAGGCGCAACTTGGTCAATGGCTCTGTACTTTCCCTCAATTGAATTGCAATATCACCTTCCTTCGCTCTCCCTCTGATGTACACAACGTGGTGATTTCGGAGAAAGTGATGTCTGCAGTTGATGTTCGTCAGAGTTGAAGAGTATGGTGAATGCCATGTCTGTGATACTCACCCCACACATATCGTGAATGCCCGGAATCTTCACGGATAGAATGACCATCTCCATGTGGTCTTTAATAAAATCCACGCACTGTCAGAACCAAGATTTGGAAAGAGGGAAAAATGTTTAGCTGATTACATGCAGATACCTTTTGAATGTTAGGGTTGTACCAGTCTCCTCCACTTCCTTTGTCAGCTCGCAACATGCACGCACCACCCTTTGCATGACATGAAAATACAACCACACTCTTCTAATTTAAATCTTTTGCCTCTAAATGTAAAATGACGCTCTCTAGATTTGGTCCACCCCATCGGCAGAGAAGACCTCAGTGATTCAGTTCATCTATGCTCCTTATGATTTGCTATATCTCTACATGGTACACACTCATCCTCCTGCACTCCGGGGGAAACAATATCCCAGCATATCCAGCTTTTCGTTATAACTCAAACCCTGAAATCTCGGTCACATCCTTGTAAATCTTTTCTTACGCACTTCAAAAAGTAATATTATCATTCCTGCAGCAGACTGACGAGAATTGTCTACAGTTTTCGAAAAGTGGCCACACCAAATTCTTATACAGGTCTAACATGACATCTCATGTCCTGGACGGAATGCTCTGATCGATGCAGCAAAACCAATTTCATAAACCTGTCTACCAGTGATATCACTCCAACGATCTGCATCATTCCACCCCTTGGTCTCTCTGTTCAACAGCACATCCCAAGCACTACCATACACTGAATAAGTCCGCTCTGGTTTGTGTTCCCAACTTCTCACGTCCCACCCTGTTTAGCTTTAGCTCATAAAGCAATCCCTCCATACCCAGGGATCACCCCGGTAGACCTTCTCTGAAAGTCCTCTAATGATATGATGTATTTCCTTAAATAAGGGGGACCAAGTCTGCTCAAGATTCTCCCGATGACTTTTTTTCCCCCAGCACCATCCATCTCAATCCCACTGGAACTCACCATGAAATTCAATTCATTAGAGAGCGAAGTGCAGACTTCCTGTTGCAGTGTTTCCATATCCATACCAGTCTTCCAGTGCATCTGGAGGTTAGTGGAGATTTGCACACACTGGAAACAGGTCATTTTCGACAAAACTAGTTTGCAGAGAAATGGGAGAGACTCTGATTTAATAATGAATGTTCCCACAAACAGTCAATACACTAATTCTAATACTTGAGGTGAGGACTGTGTGCGGGGCGTGGATTAAATAAAAGACATGCAGACTACACTGCACCAAGTATGCTTCTGACACTCTATGTTTGGGGAAAGATGTGCAATTTCAAAATACGTGGAGACGAGACCGTGATATTGCGTGAGACACTCAACAGCTTTTAAAGCATTTGTGCAGTCAGAAAAGGCAGGGTAAAAGTTTCAAGTCAGCTGTACATCTTCAGATGATGTTCACTCCGGGATAGATAAATCAAACCATTTTACAAAGATTTCTGAACAAGATTCCATCAGGACTTGCGCCGAATTTCGTTGACCGTGATTGGTTAATTAATTTAACCCGATATGGGCTGATCGACAGCGAATTAGGATTGGGAGGGAAAGTTGTAGACACTAAGGTATTTCATAAAGATTTCAGAATTATTTTTCAGTCGATTTCTCTCTCTTCCCACCCCCACAACCCGCCTCCCTTCCTCTCGAGTTAACTGTAAAGGAGCTTTCAAAACTGTAAAGGAACTTTCAGAGATAGAGAGGTACAGTTAATAAGTTTGCAGATGACACCAAAATTGGAGGTGTACTGGACAGCGATGAGGGTTACCTCAGATTACAAAAGGATCTGGACCAGATGAGCTAATGCGCTCAGAGATGGCAGATGCAGTTTGATTCAGATAAATGCTAGGTGCTGCATTTTGGGAAAGCAAATCTTAGCAGGACTTATACACGTAATGGTAAGGTCCTAGGGTGTGTTGCTGAACAAAGAGACCTTAGAGTGCAGGTTCATAACTCCTTGACAGTGGAGTCGCAGGTAGATAGGATAGTGAAGAAGGCGTTTGGTATGCGTTCCTTTATTGGTTAGAGTATTGAGCACAGGAGTTGGGAGGTCATGTTGCGGCTGTACAGGTCATTGGTTAGGCCAGTCTTGGAATATTGCGTGCAATTCTGGTCTCCCTTCTACCGGAAAGATTTTGTGAAAATTTAAATGGATCAGAAAAGATTTATGAGGATATTGCCAGGGTTGGAGGACCTGAGCTACAGGGAGAGGCTGTGGCTGTTTTCCCTGGAGCGTTGGAGGCTGCCTTTATAGAGGTTTACAAAATTATGAGGGGCATGTATAGGGTAAATAGGAAAAGTCTTTTCCCTGGGATTGGGGAGTCCAAAACAAAATGGCATATGTTTAGGGCGAAAGGGGAAAGATATAAAATAGACCTAAGGGGCATTTCTTTCACGTGGGGCTGATGGGGTGATGGGGGGTTACGTGTGTGGAATGAGCTGCCGGAAGATGCAGTGAAGGCTGGTACAATTGCAACATTTAAGAGACATTTGTTTGGGTATAAGAATAGAAGGGTTTGGAGGGAAATGGGCCGGGTTCTGGCAGGTGGGACTGGGATTGGATTGGGATATCTGGTTCGCGTGGTCAGGTTAATCCGACGGGTCTGTTTCCAGCTATACATCTCTATGACTATATAATTGCAGGGAATTAACTTGGAACAATCAGATGGAATGACGAGTGCAGAATTGGGCAGAGATTTAATATCATACCTCTCCATCAACGTCTCGCTAATCGCAATGTCCTGTCTTGATTTTCAATATGGGACTTTCAGACCAGAACGAGCAGATTGTGTGGGGCAATTTGAATTAATGTGTTTCTTGTCTATCCTGCACAGGAACGCAATTGGACACAAGGAGTGTGTTGTGGCTGCCCAGAGCTGAACAGTTTCGGGGCTGGAAAGTACTTTCAGAGAAACTGTTCAGGTCAGCATCAGACTTAGGTTTGCTTCGACACTGTTGGGAAAACAAAAAAAAAATCGTCTTAAGGGGATATGTGGGCTCTCCCAGACCTGGAATCAGGATAAACGTCTGGGACAGTTTCCATACCTCTTTTGTCGACTGAAATACAAGAGTGTTTGTCACGTATGATTACATTGCAACAGAATGGGCAAGTTTTCAGATCTTTGACATATACGTCAGTTCTTAACAGTTAACTCTACTTTCTGGCTCTGCAGACGATGCGAGACTGGCTGACTTTATGAAACGGTTTGTTTGTTATTTATTGCCGACAGTGTAAATGGAGCCCATTTGGTCCGTCACATCTGCGCTGCCCCTCCGAAGATTATCCCACCCTTTCAATGTCACCCTGCGTTTTCGGCCAATCCACACGATCTGCGAATTTTTAGACTATCGGAGGTAACCGGAAAACCTGAGGAAACTCACGCCCACACGGGGGAGAATGCGGAAAATCCAGGCAATCCATCACCGAGGGAGGAATCAAGACCAGTCCCTTTTCCTGTGAGGTAGCATTGCTAACCACTGTGACCCCCTGCTTTGATGACCATTCGTATCTGCAGTATATCCACTCCTGTACGATACAGGACTAAGTTAAAGAGTGGACCCCCATGCTCTAACTAGGCCTCAGAACTCTCATTCTCTCGAGGAAAGGGCCAGCATGTCGATAGAACCGGTTCCAATTAAAACTGAATTACTTTCTGACTCCCAATGCAAGCAAGAACATTTTGTTTACCGTTTTACTGTCGGAAACTGAATCTCGTATTATATAAATGCAAACAAATTAGCATCATGGAGCACCGTTAAAGTAATTCCACTTTCCCATCGGTGTCACTGAGCAGGAAACATTGCAGGTTACACTCTGAGCAACAAATGAGCAGTGAATTCGCATCAGTATCAAAGCAAAGGGAAGTGACAAATGTTGATTGTCACGGTGTTTCTTGGATTCCTTCAGACGCACCGTCGACACTGCCAACATACTAAAGAGGAAAGTTTTATAAGTGTTTAGCATCTTACCTGGAGAGAAGAAGTAAAGAATTAGGAGTGGCAAGACAGCCATCGCTGCTTTCTGAGTGTCGAAACCACATGCACTCATGTTGTTATACAACACGAAATCACCCTGAGCAAAGGCTTTACTGTCCAATGACAGAATGGTGAGCACATTAAAACAAGTAAGATAGCCAATAGGAGCCTTGACTTGTGTCCATGACAACGGTCCCTTACTCTGATAGATTGATCTATGTTTATTCGGTGCGAGATCATGTTGCCACGTTTCACTTACTGCCTGGAAATTAAACATCTACCAAAAGACGGCGCCACAATAGAGTTGGCGAAATGTACCCTTGTAAAGGGTAACGATTTCTCACTTTGTCTGGTTGTTACTGGGCTTTTTCTTCCCCGAGGGGTCCTGCTTTACGATTCGGGCCAGTGCCTTGAATCGGGTTGGGGGTGAAGCCAACTCAAGTATTCCATACTGAATCTGTGCCCTGCTACAGAAGATGAGTTCTCACTCATCTTGAAAAAATGAATCTTTGTCGTGGCCGTGGAATGAGGATGGAGGTTAAGGTATTTCAGGGTCCACCCTTTGAAAGAAGTTTTTGGTCTTTATTTCGGTTTACCCACTGTCCTACTGGCCAGTAACATTCGAGGGGGCACGGCTCCGAGGCTCTGATTCACAACGCCTTTAAGGTACATACCGCAACGTTGAAATGAGAACAAATAAATGGTCAGAAGCCATACGAGGAGAATGCTGGTGTACCCAGCAAAACACTATGTGCTTACAGTGCTAAGATAGAACTACATATCAGAGAGACCATCTTCCAGGCAAGACTATTCACAGATGTGCCGATATAAATACTCGAAGAGAGGTAGGCAGAAACAGAATTCCCGTTTAGACATGGTGTGAATTTCATGCAGGAGGAGTACCGAGTGCCTAAAAAGGACCAGTTAATGGTGCTATCCAAGACTTCACACGCGAATTTGAAAACAGGAATATGAGTGATCCCGAGAACTGATTGTTCCGGTCATGGGTGACTGGCACTGTCTTGTGTTGCAAATCTGGCACATTGAATGAAACACCATGTACCCATCATCATTTCAAACACGGGAAGAATTCGATCAGATGGAGAGCGAAAATAATGATGCTCTCAAAGTCAAAACGCCGGCACAATTTGGTACAACTCTCTCATCTTTCCTACATCTCCCCAGCCTTTTCCCAACTGTAAATTCACAAATGAGTGCTGTACATTTGTCCAACTATTTCCTAACTCTAAACTCAGTCGTAAGAAATCACTGATTCAGAACAACTCTAAATCGTGCAGTGTACTCGACATGATCAGTGAATCATATTTGCTAAATTCGCCCTACATTTTTACTTACTGACAATACACTAACACCAACGAAAATGAAACGTTTTCCATTTGCAAACATTGAAGATTTTCTGAAGATCAATCGAAAAATTAAATGTCATTCTCTCTCAAATATCCTTCCTCCCTGGCCCCAGAGAGGTTGATGCCTCGCTTGCAATTTTTTTTCATCGATTGCTGCTCGTTTAACCCTACCATGGACTGAGGCAATTTCTGGAACCTAATATCGAATTGTCAGTTTATGGATTTCACTGACACAGATAGTGATTGAATTTGAAACTTGCTCCGTTATAGGTTGGATGCCATGCATAGACATGAAGGATAGATAGTGAGGATAGAAAAAAAAGGAGATGAGCTTATCAGCGCGAACATCATGCCTAGTGGAGCAGTCTCGAGAAGCTGAATGACAGGATGTTAATTTGTATGATTGAAATGTTTTGCATTTTCGTAAAACAACCGAGGGCAGGACCTGTACAAGCATAATTAGTGCTTCGGGCAGTTTTGTAGAACAGAGTAATAAGGGGTACGGGTGCATATTTCTTCCTAAAGAACTGCCTGAAGTACTGGTCGTCGTCACCTGGGAGATATGATTGAGGTCGAGAGAGTTCCGAAGAGATTTATCAAGAGGTTGCTGGAAATGAAATGTTTGAGTAATAACGAGAGCCTGGAATCGTTTTCACTTGACCCTCAGTGGTGGAGGGGTGACCTTGTATAATTTTAATCATCAAAAAGGGCACAAATAAGAGAAATGACAGGTCTGCTTTCCTCATGGTGGGAAACTTGAAATAAAAGCGTTTTTTTAAAGTGAGTAGCGCTATGTTTGAAAAATACTGATACGTATTCTTCTTAATCTGTAAATGCTTCGTGTTTGCAATGAGCTTACACAGGAACTCTTGGGCATGGGTACAGATACAAAGCTTAGAAGACATTTTGATCGGTACATGAACAAAGTTTCGACGGATTCTGAACAGGAGTAGGCAGGTGGCAGCAATTTAGTGTGACTTATGGTTGTAATGGACAGGTTCGACTCAAGTGTCTGCTTCTGTGCTGTGCGACTCTATGCCTTCAATTGGTTTTAGTCATAGAATCATTGAAATGTACACCATGGAAACAGACACCTCGGTCTAAGCCGTCCATGCCGACCAGATATACCAACCCAATCTAGTCCCACCTGCCAGCACCCAGCACACATCCCTCCAAACGCTTCCTATTCACATAACCATTCAAATGCCTCTTAAATGTTGCAATTGTACCAGCCTCCACCACAAAATGGAGCCTTGTTCTGTGATTTGGTTTCCACACGGGGGTATCGCGTTGTTTCCTTTGACCGTCACTGGAGTTATGTGGAAGAGAAACCAGCAATGACAGTTCTTTAGAATTGTTCTGGATACTGCTGCAGGACAGACTTATCGGTGGTAAGCTCTTGGGCTACAAGTCTGCTCACATTGCTCATAAGGTAAGGGGTGTGGGGGAGAAGAGCAGAGAAATGGCCCCTGGGGACTCCATAACTCTGGGACAGATAGAACATTCTGGAAAATTTGAGATAATCTATAACTGCGCCTGTTGCCTTCCAGGTGCTCTTGATTGTGAAGTCTCACATCGTGCTTTCGGAATCCTTAAGGAGGACGGGGAGCAATTCCAAGTCTAGGCATAGGCACCGCCGACATGGGTTGGAAAAGAGATGGGGGTTGAAGGCAGAAATTCAGGGAGCGAGGTTGAAAGCTTAGAACGAGAACAAACAGATTCGCTTTCTTTGATTTGTTACCCGTATCACGTGATAACGAGGCAAGGAAAAGAGTAAGGGGAGAGAGATGGGCTAAACGAGTGGCTACAGGGATGGTGGAGAAGGGACGAATTCTGATATTTGGATATTTGTGTCTCATTCTCGTTTAGGTTGATCCTGTGAAAACGGTATGGTTTACAGCTGAAGCAGGGGGTGTAAAATATCCTTGGCGAAGCGGGAGGAATTTGCTAGTGTCTTCTGCAGCGTTTAAACTAATTCATCAGGGCGATGGGAACCTGAATTGCAGCTCCAGTGTACAGGAGATTGAGAAACTTGATTTCATAAATAAGGTTAGAAGGTCATAAGAATGTTACGGCAGGGAGAGAGGTGATTTGAAATGTGTCCACCTAAACGCCAGGAGCATCTACAAAATGGTGGGACACGTTGCAGCATGTGTCTTCGAAGTTGTGGTGATTTCGGAGATGTGGCTAGAACAGGGACAGGAATGACTGTTGCATCCTCCGTGAGAAATGGCAAAATATATTGGAAATGCTGTCGTGATTCAATTGTAACGAAGGGGAGAAGGGATTTCGAAGCTTATGCTCCAGACTGCCGGAGAGTATGAGGTCTAACTAATGCTCTTGAGTGTGGCTGTTTGCTGGAACAGTCCAGCTCGCCTCCGCTGCTGTGGTTTGGATCCACCTGTTGACATTCACACTGTACCAGCACTCAGCGTTAGTAGCCTCGCAAGCCACTGTGGGAATGAACGTCTCTCAATCAGCATTCAGTCGTTCCCATGAGGAACAACAACTTGAGCAAGACCAGAATTGCTGAGTGATATTTCGATGACCCATATTCATTTGCGAAGTGATCGTTTGAGAAAAGTGCATTCAGCGTGTGAATTACATCTCGAACTACTAATGAGCTGCAGAGGACAAAGAGACAAATATTTATGGGAAATATTCCTGCGTAAGTTCATATTGACATCGATTACATAAAATTCGTTCAGAAGTTCACCACCCCTAATCCGACCTCTTTCTTTGGGAAATCTGCCATTTTGTTTCCGATGGGGAATGGAAAAACTTGTGGTCGCCCTACCAAGTGTTAATGTATTGACAATGTCTGTTACATGTCAGAAATCAATAGCAAAAATTACAAGGGCAGAGCCTTGTCCCACCGCAGAATGACTTTGAAATCACCGACACTATGTCAGAAATAGTAGCGTAATTTGTTAGACATACTTGGCCCAGTGTTCGACTTTTGGATCTAATGTGATAAGTTTCCCAAATATTGGCAGGTTGCCTGAAATGCTTACTCCAACTCAAGGACGATTGTCGTGGGCCAATGTTTCAGTCACGTTTTGTTTTCTTTTCTGTGCACTGAAATTACTCCACAGAGGCCGGTATCTGATGACATCGACACTGTTCATGACAAGTGCATAACACATGACATAATTTCGGCTTCCCCAGAGCGAGCTCTCAAACTGAAAAGAACCTCCCACACTGTAATTTTATCTGCCAGCCGAGAATCCCGAGCAAGATCAGATTACATCATATTCTGTGATGTCCACCCCTTTGAACTCGCTGTCATCCATACAAATCAGCTATCAGTCGCTCATCAAACACAGAAGTAACTCATAAGCAAACGCGTGGAAACCATCTAATTCAGTGGCATTAATTGCCTAACTTGCAAATGTAGCAGCAGGAAGACAAACTTCTTTTTAGCTGTCGGAAAGAGAGAGAGAGAGGAGAGAGAGAGAGAGAGAGGGTGAGAGATACTTGCAGCTTGCACCCACAACAGGTACTGAAAGCTAAAGCTAAAGCTAAAGCTAAAGCTAACATTTTGATTCTGTGCGTGACCTGATACATTTAGGTTTCTTTTGCTGTGTCAAAATAAATACAAGCACTCAAAACCTGGCATTTGTCCGGCATGTTCATTTCCTGGCACTTGTGTGGCGCGGAAGTTAGTTGCCAACTCTCAATCTATCTTAAGTTCTTCCCAGACTTTGCTTCATTTGGGCATGGATTGCTTCAGTATGTGTGCACAAGTGACACGTAACAAGAACATGTTTAACCTTCACAGGCTTATTAATTCATATCTGCTAAATATCTAATACATGTGTTTGAAATCAGAAAATGAATGATGTGAGCACACGAAGTTGAGTGCCTTTCTCTTTCTAATGTGAGACTGTATGTGCTAGCTGTCTTGCCAACATGAGTTTGCCAGAATGGTGCTTCACAAACAGTGGTTAAACATCATTGAGCTCATTAAGTCTTTGTTTTTTTTTTGTTTCAGCAAGCAAAAGCAGCATAGGTGGGTGGAGTCAGGTTCACCAAGACCCAGGGCTATAGTTTTCCCTTCAGTTTAAGTTGGGGTGGGATTTGGAGAGAGATCGAATCTGATGGAAATAAATTTGTCCGCTCTCCTAAACAAAAAAAACTTGTGTACTCTACCTGCTACTAGACAGTTAATTTCTTTTTTCGGTTTTCCTTTCTCCATAACTGGAAACAGCAGATTTACAAAAAAATCAGTGTTTCTGAGAACACAAAACAGACAATGCTGGAAAAACATAGCAGGGTTTGCAGCACCTCCAGAGAGGAACCCCATTTAACATTGCGGGTCGAGTCACACTTTCTCAGAACTCATGCAGTTATGTGATGTTGCTAATTTTAACAGTTGAGGATTAATCGTTAAACAATGTGTTCGATTGGTTTGCCTTTTAATGAAGTTAAAGTGAGGCCGATTCTTTATTATTCGCTGTATGTTAACTGTTTTGAAATAAAAACCTTGCACATTCGTTCCTGTTTAACTCAATAAATGTTAGAGTCTGGGCAATCTTATTGATATGTTTTCAAGTTATTTTATCCATTTAGTAACATTTGCCACAGCTTTAACAGGACTACAATACCGATGTTGGAGTGTGACTAAATATGCATCAGACACAACGTTTAAAGTCTGAATGAGAAACTGCAGGCAGAGAATGGAATCGGTCTGGCTCCATGAGTGAGTGCTCTACGTATGACAAATGAAGCAGTAACCTTTTAAAATGAAATTTTTAAAAAAATGCTGTGCACAATCTGCAAAACCCCAAAAAAAAATTACTCGAGAAACCCGTCGAGGCTTGCAGACAAAGCAGGGGAAATTTCGAGTCTAGAGACTCTTAATCAGTACTATCTGTAAAATGAATGGAGATCATGAAGCTGCCCTTTCTTTGTTAATGGGTTGCTCCTTAATGAACTCCATAATGTGCATTTTGCTTGGGAAGGTTTCGACAATGATATTATTTTCCTTTTTATTCATTCCTTGACATGTTTTTGAAAAAAAACTATCAAAGCCGCTGACATAATGTATTTGCTCAAGGAAGTGGAACTAATAGTAATAATGAGATGGACATCAATGTCGTGGGAATTTATTCCATGTCGATTTCAAGGCCCCTTTAAGAGAATCAGTTGAGATGGCCTTGCTAAACTATCGCTTAGATACAAATTCTTGCAGATGCTTATTCAAGAAATGGAACATGAATTGATTGATGAAATAGAAAGCATTTACTGCCTGATTCTAGCAGCTGTTGCAAACACTAGTAAGTTTCTTTCTAAGCTGCTGATGCTGAACATCGGTGTAAACTCTGTTGTTGTTCTTTATAGCAGTTCTCACTGAGTTTACCTCAAACGTGCTTGTTGTGTCTAAGAATTGACTAAAGGCAGTTACTCTGTTCACAATGTTTTTTTTCAAAAAAAATTACATTTTATCTGCAACGAGTTTATTTTGTTAAGTTCCAACATTCAGAGTAACAGTTGAACGAACGGGGAAGATTATTACTTCAAAAATGGGCAATGTTTCGTTCCTTCGGGGGCAGTCTGATACTTCAGCCTGCTTCACAGGGTAGCGAGCACATTTTTTTTTCCAAAATTGAATCATAAAGGAGGAGTTAGTTTCTTGATAACCAATGTGGTGAATGCTTAGTGGGGATATTCAGAAGTGTCCAGAAATGTAGAGATGACGATAAAACTGCATCAGTCATCTATTTATCTGAGAGGAAATCAGGTTCTAAGAACTAAGTGCGCAATTCATTTTTGTTTCTTTGGTATGTTCAACGTCTTAATGAAGTTTTGTTTTTCTTGGCTTCTGTCCAAGAGTCAGGGAGCAGCGAATCTCTGATTGTCACCTTCTTTGATTTGTGAGTTTCACGATCAGAATTAAATTAATTGAATAAGTTTCGTGTTAGAAAGCGATTTAGCCCATCGAGTCCACACCAATCCTGCAAAAGCATTCAACCACCATTCACAAACTATGTCGTCCTGCGTTTCTCCTGGCTAACACATATACACTTCACATCCTGGATATTACGGGGAATTTAGCATGTCTAACCCACCTTCTGTACATATCTTCGTACTTTAGGAGGAAATTAGAGCACCCAGAAGAAATCCATATTGGTAGCAAAGAAGATGCAAGATCCATACGGTCACCTGAGGATGGAATTGAACTGATATGTCTGGCGACTGAAAGAGATGTGTTAACCACTGAATCACTGTGTGGCTAAGAAGATATGTTGCAAATATTTTCAGAATAAAAATGTCTTCTCTAGTCCCAGTACTATACAGAAGAAGTTGGAAATCGTCTCACCTTACTCTGAGGTTTACTTTTACTATTTTAACTCTCAATCTGTTGTTGCTTAATATTGTGCATAACAGCCTAGAACAGATTTGCGGTAGGCATCAAATACGGGGAAATAACTATCAGATAGCTTTGTAAACTAGGAATAGAAAAACAACAGAACATGCAGGGAAAGAAATTGATCAGGAAGAAAATAGTGGAGGTGTGGATCTTGAACGATAATGATCGGTAACAGATTAGGTGAGATCAAAGAATGAAACGATCACACAGACGGAGTGGAGAAAGACACACGATTCAGCAACTGTAAGTTTGAGAGAAGACTGTAAATTTCAGAATTGAAATGGAGATGCAAAATCGAAAATAGGAGTGTCTGAGAACGAGTGACAGCGAGGGGTGGAGAATATGTCAGAGGGACATGAAAAGATGAAAAGATATTGAGATGGATGGGAGAAGCTGTGAAAATAATAAGCAATGCACAATAATTCACGGGAGAATCTGTGTTTTTGTTTCCAGTTAGAATGTCGTCTTATTGTATTGGTATTTCAAGTTGGCCTCACCAGCTGCATTTTTAAAAAAAATACTTTCACTGTGTCAGTTTCTTCCATCAATATGTTAGTATTCAGAAGTTTAAACTGCATTTGTGAAAACGTAGGACAATTCTTCATAACCCAAAACTTTGAAACTTTGCAAAAAAATGTTGTCCAAACATAAATCGGGAAACCACCACTCTGATGTGCTTGAATATAATTTCATTCCATACCAATTGGCTGTGTGGAATTATTAACCATGTTTTTACACTTAAGTTACATGGGCACTAACACCAAAGGCCACAGAGATTAATGATTAATCTAGCTCATGAAACATTTACAGGAAGTTCACTTGATTGAAACGCTGCTACAATATAGCCCTGTACCGATTCCCCAGTGTTAAAACAGTCTATTAACACAACAAGTTCACACGGATCCACCGAAGATTGACCCACCCAGACCCATTTACCTTCGCTGTTACTGTTGATTTAGCACTGAATTTTGCATCTCACCTGCACATCATTAAACACGATGGCTAATGCAGCTCACATGCACATCTTTGGATTATGGGAGGAAATGCAGGTACACAGCCGAGAATATATCTTTATCTTCTTTTCACACATGGAGTACGCACACTGTGGATAAGGGACATTTGGACCAATAAATCCATACTGACCCTGCGAAAGGCATCCAATTACCTTGCACTACTCCACACTATTGCAGCTAAATTACACATCCCTGAACACGACGGACAACTTCGCTTGGCCAACTCAGCTGACGTGTACGTCTTTGGAATTTGGAAGGAAAAGCACTCAAACATGGCGAGAACGTTCGAACTCCAGAAAGGCAGTCAAACCCTAGGCGACAACTGAACCACATTTCCGAGGGATGAGAAGCAGCAGTGTGAACCACTGAGCCACCGCGCCACTGAGCTTCCTTTGCATTAAATTGTAAGCACGCGTGGTGGAAGTTTGGTAGCAGTACAGATTTCAGAATCACAATGCCTTTAACGATACCGACATTAATTCAAATCTATTCGTGTTCGTTTCAATTTAAATTTAATGAAAATAAATCGGATAATGTCAGATTTTCTCCTTGTTTCCTTTAGTCGAGGAAATCAATTGGCCAACATGTTACTCCGGTAGAGACAAAAAATAAACACGAACTGCAGATGCCGAAATCCAAGGTAAACAAGCAGGAGGCGGGAAGAATACACCAAGCCAGGCAGCATCAGCCGATGGAGAAATCAACCTTTCAGGTGTAACACTCCTTCAGGCCTGAGGTAGGTGCAAGTACACCTGCAGGTCAAGGAGAGTAGTGGGAGACTTGGGCGGTGTGATGAGTTCAGGACAGGTAAACAAAAGTGGAGGGTACGATGTGTTTGCTCGTTGACTAGCAATGAAATAGTTTGGACTCTGCAAGAAATTGTTGATTACAGGAAAGAAAGCGATGGGGAGAGGCGTGGAACTGGTGTTAGGGGATGGTAAGGGAAGATGCTTTGACGTAAAAAAGTTACTGTTGAGTCTCCAGGCTGTCAGGCTGGATACAATAAACTACTTTGGAGGAGGGGCAGATGAACATCTGTCTCACCGGGAAGGACTTCTTGGACCTGAGATGGAGGTGAAGGAGTGGTGATGCCAATAGGTCTTTCTAGTCCTACGTTCGAAGGGGAGTGTGCGTGGAGCTTCGGGGGTTTTTGTGGGGCAAGTGGTGTAAAAATAAATTGGAACATAACAGTATATTTGGTATGCAGGGAAGGGTGGGGAGAGCAAGATATTCTTCGTGGTGGGGTCTAATTAGAACTGGTAGGAGTTCTTTGGAATGATAGTTTGGATGTGGAGATTGGTCGAGTGGAATTTGAGGACAAGGGTGAAAGTTTTTCATGGCGTTTAAACGGGAATTTAGAACAGTGGATTGGGGGATGGAGGAGGTGCGCTTGAGGTTTGTCTGGATGACCAAAGTCATGAATAATACGTTGATCAAAATAGGTGGACTTCTGTAATGCTTGTGAAGAGTATGTTTCCTATAGAAGCGAATGCCGTGTAGTCTGAGGAATTGGGAGAATTGATTGGCCTTCTTGCAGGTTATTAGTAAGGAAGCGGTGTTTTCCACGGAGAGATGCGTGTCTGTGGGTCTACAGTAATCAGCCGTCTGGGACTGTACCCGAGATCGAAATGGAGATGTCAGGACACGGCGGGTGGTGTCCGAGATGGACCAAGTGTGAATCCAGCAATGGGACATATCGTAAACTGTCTGGAAGCAATTTTGGGGGACTAATAAAAACTAACGCAGCATGATTTCCCATGCATGAACGATTAATAAAATAGTTGCATTCCTGCTTCAATGATTCTGAAAGACCAGCTTCTATCAAACTGTTTTCACTGCAGTTTCATAACCCGTGCTTTCTTTAGAAACCAAATGTGTGATTCAAACGTCTCAGAATGTCTTAATTCAATTTTCGAATTCCTCATGCCTTTGGAGACCACAGTCTCTCGTTCTACTTAACATGTCCAATGGAATCAATCGCCATCAGTCTTGCCCAGCTTTTAAACTGGCGCCACATGTGAACTTGTACTGTTGAATAGCATGACACCCGCGCTGGCCTATTACCTGCACTTGATCTCTTCATTTGCAACTGCCGCCGGGACATTAACCCCCTCAACCTGACGACACCCCTCCCCCACTCCAACCTCTCACACTCACAAGGCGCAGCCCTCCAATCCCTCTGCTGGCGCACTGACCTCTGCACCGCTGAAGCCAAACGCCAACTCGAGGACACCTCTTCCTACTGCCCCCTCGACCATGACCCCATCCCCCATCACCAAACCGTCATCTCCCAGACCATACAGAACCTCATCACCTCAGGAGATCTCCCACCCACAGCTTCCAAACTTATAGTCTGGGAACCCTGCACTGCCCGGTTCTACCTCCTTCCCAAGATCCACAAGCCTGACCACCCTGGCCGACCCATTTTCTCAGCATGCCCCTGCCCCACTGAACTCATCTCTACCTACCTTGACACTGTCCTATCCCCCCTAGTCCAGAAAATCCACACATACATTCGAGACACCACCCACGCCCTCCACCTCCTCCAAGACTTCCATTTTCCCGGCCCCCAAAGCCTCATCTTCACCATGGATATCCAATCCCTCTACAACTCCATCCACCATGACCAGGGCCTCCAAGCCTTCCGCTTTATCCTCGCCAGACGTTCCCAGCAGTACCCTTCCACTGACACTCTCATTCGTTTGGACGAACTGGTCCTCACCCTTAACAATTTCTCCTTCAAATCCTCCCACTTCCTCCAGACCAAAGGGGTAGCCATGGGAACACGTATGGGCCCCCGCTATGCCTGTATCTTTGTTGGCTACGTAGAGCAGTTGATCTTCCGGAACTACACCGGCACCACTCCCCACCTTTTCCTCCGCTACACTGATGACTGCATTGGCGCCACCTCGTGCTCCTGCGAGGAGGTTGACCAATTCATCAAATTCACCACCCTGACCTTACATTTACTAGGACCATCTCTGACACCTCGCTCCCCTTCCTGGACCTCTCCATCTCTATTAGTGACGACCGACTTGACACTGATACTTTTTACAAACCCACCGACTCCCACAGCTGCCTGGATTACACCTCTTCCCACACTATCACTTGCAAAAATGCCATCCCGTATTCCCAATTTCTCCGCCTCTGCCGTATCTGCTCCCCGGAGGACCAGTTCCACCATAGAACACACCAGATGGCCTCCTTCTTCAGAGACAGCAATTTCCCTTCCCACGATGTTATAGATGCCCTCCAACGCATCTCGTCCACATCCCGCACCTCTGCCCTCAGACCCCACCCCTCCAACCGTAACAAGGACAGAACGCCCCTGGTGCTCACCTTCCACCTGACAAACCTTCGCATAAACCAAATCATCCGCCGACATTTCCGCCACCTCCAAAAAGACCCCACCACCAGGGATACATTTTCCACCCCACCCCTTTCCGCCTTCCGCAAAGACCGTTCCCTCCGTGACTACCTGGTCAGGTCCACACCCCCCGTACGACCCTCCCTTCCATTCTGGCACTTTCCCCTGCCACCGCAGGAACTGTAAAACCTGTGCCCACACCTCCTCCCTCACATCTATCCAAGGCCCTAAAGGAGCCTTCCACATCAATCAAAGTTTTACCTGCACATCCACTAATACCATTTATTGTATCCGTTGCTCCCGATGTGGTCTCCTCGACATTGGGGAGACTGGGCGCCTCCTAGCAGAGCGCTTTCTGGAACATCTCAGAGACACCCGCACCAAACAACCAAACCGCCCCGTGGCCCAACTTTTCAACTCCCCCTCCCACTCTGTCGAGGACATGGAGATCCTGGGGCTCCCTCATCACCAGACGCCTGGAGGAAGAACGCCTCATCTTCCGCCTCGCAACACTTCAACCCCAGGGCATCAATGTGGACTTCAACAGCTTCTTCATTTCCCCTTCCCCCACCTCATCCTAGTTTCAAACGTCCAGCTCAGCACTGACTCCTTGACTTGTCCGGAGTTGTCCGACCTGCCTATCTCCTTTTCCACCTATCCACTCCACCCTCTCCTCCTTGACCTATCACCATCATCTCCTCCCCCACTCACCTATT